>NW_017177355.1:0-819 GCF_001652005.2 Ceratina calcarata
AAAAAAAAAAAAAAAATACGGTATAAGAATGATATATCGTTGACTCGTTTGCGGAAAGGTCGATGGTACCAGAACTACTAATCGGCGTCTTTGCTATTCGAAGATTGTATACTTGTTACATTGTATATTCGTAAACGGAAGCTTTCCTTTAATATGTTATTTCTATGAGTACGTTGATAGGGTGAAACGATTAGGGAGCGACGAGAGAACGACGTGATTAGACGAATGCCACCATTTTTTATCGATCCGTGTCGAAAATCCTTTTAACACCAGTGATTGGCGAGTCGTAAATTGTCTTCTTACGTCTGTATACTTTGTATATACGTATTTGTAATTTTTTTAATCGAAATTTATTATTAACGAACGATGTGCGAGTGTCGCTGACGTTCTAAGCATCACTCGATTTCGACAGACACAATATGCCATTACTCAGAAGTTCTTAAAAACAAACGACGTAATGGTTTATATACATGGTATATAAAAATGGGATCATCGTGAAACTCGACAGCATAATTGAACACGCTCACGTGAAACGTTTTTCGACTACACAACTTTTCGACCGAATATATTACCTATTAATTTAGCAATACAACCGAGACGATTATTGTAATTATTTTGCATACGTATCTGCCCGTGGCTCCTCGCAACCGGGGCGTACGGTGTGCGTTTACATTGTCAAGTGAATTTTATGTACAATTTATATATATTGAGGAGGAATTGAATTTATTAAGGATTTTTTATCACACCGAGAAATGAGAGAATAAAGATGGTTTACTAACATGTTGCAGTTTAACATCGGGTAATTAAATGATAATAAAA
>NW_017177356.1:0-819 GCF_001652005.2 Ceratina calcarata
TAATGAGGCAATTAAAAATTCTGAAACCCTATTCATACCGCAGCGTACTTACCTCCATCAATGACAAAATTTTAAGTCTATCTTTGTTCATTTGAGTTTGAATTTCAATGGCATTCAAATTAACTTTATTCTTATACTCCTGCAAAACTTCAGATCCCTCGTTTACACTCGATCTTAATTCATTTATCAGAGAGAATCCCTGTTCCTTGATCTGCCCTACGATTTCTTCACTCTGTAAATTACAAAACAAACGCCAATTGTATTATTATTATTATAAAACTTCGTGCCGTATGTAAATAGAATAACAAGTGAATAATTTACCTGTTTCGTACTGACAATAACATCGTTCTCAATCCGTTCTATACCCTCTCGTACCTGCTCCCGTAATTCGTTCCTCATTTCTGTGTTCGCATTGTAACTATCCGCCGTTTGATCGTTGAACTCATTACAAAGTTCGTGAAGACGATCACACTTTTCACGTACGTTGGTACAGTGCTTCTCCTCGCTTCTTTTCAAATCATTCAGCTGAGAATAGGCGTTTTCCATCATCTGAAAACAAATGTACAATTCTGACTCTAGATTTCGCATACGATGAAATATTTTAACTGTTGCGAGTGTTCGTGTATTTTAAATATGCTTTAGTAAGGGTAAAGATGAAAATCTATTAGCTGTTGAAACCCGAAAGGGAACTGCAAAGACGATACTAACTAACTAGTTTTTACATACGAAATTACTTTTAAATGGTTCATTAAATTTCTAATGCCGTATACGCCTGACCCTCCTTTTATACGGTAAAAGCGAATCGAATAAACGAACATC
>NW_017177357.1:0-819 GCF_001652005.2 Ceratina calcarata
TTATATGTTTCTTCAGTATTTAATTAGCAGCAACATTTATTATCGTTTGCAAAATGATAGACAGTCTGACAAGCTAGAATTGTTTCAATCAAACGATAAGACTATAAACGCCGGTTCTTTCCGGTCATTCAAACAACTTTTTCTCGTCAATCAGAAAACATCTTATACCTAGGTAATCACGATTTACGACTCATCCAGCTTCTTCCTAGCCCCGTTCCATTTCTCCCGATAGGGAGCTTGATAATGTTTGCCGAAAAATCGATAACCGACGACCCGAAAGATCATCGAACATTGTTCCACTTTCATTCTGTCTTCCTTATTTTTTTCTCGGGGGCTTCTCGGCGGTTTGATTTACATCCCGGCCGTCGATCTCTCCTTGCCTGTTTTATAAGAAAGCAACGAAAACGTCCCGGGCGTAAGGGGCTCGCCGTCAAGAGAACTTCTCGCATCGGCTGAGTTCGATAAATAAATCTCGGAGGGTACAATAACAGGATTCTCGCGATATTCAAATCGGTCCTCGATATAATAGACGTTTCAAACATTTCTCTGCTACATACATTCATTCATCGATGCAGAATTATGAATTATAATTTAACTGGAATAATTTATTACAAAAAATACTTGTTGCATGTCGTTTAAGAGCATTTGCGTTGCAACGACTACTTGATATGACGACGACTCATTCATTTATGACAAAAGACGAGACTTTGATTTTTCAGTTTTATAATAGGAAATGAGATGAACTCTTTTAACACTAGATTGCTCAAGGAAGTCATTTTGACTGCTTTTGGACAAATGTACAAATAATAATGCATAAAT
>NW_017177358.1:0-819 GCF_001652005.2 Ceratina calcarata
GATTTCTTACCTTTCTTGTAAAATATTTTATTCTCTTTTTCTATACTTCTATGCATCTTATCTATTATTTTATTATTTTTTTGGTCTAGTTTTATGTCATTTAGATTTATTAAGTTTACTATTTTTAGTGCTTCATCTACATTTTCTTCTGAATTTAAAACGGGATTTCTACTCAAACAATCCGCTTCAATATTATTCTTACCTGGTACATATTTGATTACGAAGTCGTATTGCGATAGATAGTAGGCTAAATCGCCCAATTCTTCGTCTGTTCTAGCTTTGATATTAAGGTTTTCCAAGGGTTTGTGGTCCGAGTAAACTTCAAATCTTCGTCCAATCAACCAGTGTTGCCAATATTTCACCGCTTCTTTAATAGCCATGCACTCTAAATAAATGGCTTTTTTCTTCTTCTGAGAATCACTTATTTTCTTTGAAAAATACGCGACTGGTTTTTCTTCTCCATTAAGTTGCACTTGTTTTAATATTGCACCTATACCTTCTATCGATGCGTCCGTGTATATTTTTATAGGTAGATTTCTGTCAAAAATTTCTAGTACAGGCTGGGAGCACAACAGTTTTTTCATCTCCGTAAATGATTTCTCACACTCTTCAGACCATTCAAATTTCACATCTTTCCTTAGCAATCTGTGTAATGGATCCAATATTATTGAACTCCTTGGAATATACTCGTGATAAAAATTAACCTTTCCTAAAAATTGTCTGATATTTTTCTGAGATTTTGGGGTTGGAAAATTTCTAATTGAAACTAAATTATCTTTTATAGGTTGCACTGTGTTATCTCCAATTATGTGTCCTAAG
>NW_017177359.1:0-818 GCF_001652005.2 Ceratina calcarata
CTTCTTCTTGTTTTCTTTCTTTCCTCTTCCCTGCACACCTCATCCCAGCGCTCGCCTCCGACGCACGCGTTTTTGCGTTCAGAGACCCCGTAATTCAGGTTCCTTCGCACGTACGCGCGGTACAATCGACGCAATTAATGTCTGTACACGGGAATCCTCGGCTACCTCTCATCTGTATCAGTTACGAAAATATATACCTCGCGAAAAAGGGACCAGCCTCCCCTCGCCGCAAAAAATTTACCACCCATTAAACTTAACTCGTGCGAGTATTTATTCAAACACCGCAGGGCACACTCGTTGTGCAAGACTAAACCAGAATTTTTATTAAACAATATTTGTCAATCCGGTATGGATCTCATTTTTAATTATCGTTAAACGCTTTAATGAGGATGCACTCGATTCTCGGAAGAAGCGCGGAGGGCTGGTTTAAGTGGTGGTTGCTTCGGATTCATTACGAGACCCGATTATTTATTAGCACGAGCGAGTGCGCGGCGTTTACGAAATAAACACACCGCGAGTTTTATCAATTTCCTTGAATTAGAGGGAACGTACACTTTTAATAACGCCGGGGGTAAGAAGTCGACGGGTAATGGCGGCACGCGCGTCATTTTTTTCTCTCCCAAAATGAAGATCATGCGGTGGATAATAACCGCCACAGGTTTATACTTTGAAGTAATTTCATTTCATTCATTTTCACGAGTAAAAAATACTGTCGTGAGGAGACTAGCAATTATGTGGTATAATACCTTCAAATATAAATCATATATAGTGCACGTAATGATCGCTGCTTTCTTAAGAATTTCAACAGTCACGATCAG
>NW_017177360.1:0-818 GCF_001652005.2 Ceratina calcarata
GTCCTTATCCGAAACAAATTTAATTTTCACGAAAGTTGCCAGTTTAGCGAAAAAAAAAATGAATAATAAATATCTGAATTGAGGCTTATAATGAATTACAAAATTCCATTATGTCGCAAAATAATAAACGGTATAATGAAGAGATGAAAAGCTTTGCTTTGACATTATATTTTTACTCCCCAAAAGCTTATAGATTTATTGGTAGTAAATTGAACTTGCCTCATGATTCTACGTCAAGAAAATGGCTTAGTACATATAATTGTCAACCAGGCTTTAGTTGCGAAATAATTGAATTTCTTAAAAAAGAAGTAGCAAAAAATCAATATTTAAAAGATGTCGCACTAATATTTGATTCCATGAGTATTCGCAGTGAGATTGTATACGATAAAAAAATGGATAAATATCGCGGATATGTTGATTTGGGTGGCATTGCCATCACAGATTTAGAACAATTAGCTACAGAAGCTATAGTTTTACAAATAGTTTCCTATAGCAGAAAATTTAAAATTCCTATCGCTTATTTCTTTATTAATAAACCAATAGCAGAATTGCAATGCCAAATGCTAAATGAAGCAATGACAATATTACAAGAAATTGGAATTACAGTGCGATCAATAACATGTGACGGATGGGCCACCAATATTAAAACTTTAAATTTGTTGGGGGTGCAAATTATATGGTGAAAATATGGTAACATCTTTCAAACATCCCACAACAAATTCTATGGTTTATTGTATTTTAGATCCATGCCATATTTTAAAATTATGTCGTAATGCCATTGCAGAAGAAAATATTGTATCCCCTACGGGTAGAATATC
>NW_017177361.1:0-818 GCF_001652005.2 Ceratina calcarata
CTATTAAAACATTTAATGACTAATAAAATAATTAACGGCTAAATGGAAAGGCAAAACAACCATTTTATGTATTAACAACTTCCTTATGTTTCCTAAGTCTAATTAAATTAGATCTTAACGTCGAAGTAAACAAAACAGAACTATCTCACAATTCTGTGATGTTCATTTAGGATTTCCTTTTCCTTCAAGTCACGATTAGACGCACCGAAGCACGCGCTACTAATTGGCGAAGGTTTTCGTAAGATCGCCGAGGCAGATCGTCGGCGAGGTTTAGAGAAGCTCGTGCAACCAGAGCGGCACCGTGAAACTATTATATCGAGCGCATCTACTTTCGTGCGAACGGATCAATTTGGTAGGAAACAAAAATGGTGCACGTGAGTTACGCTCGGTGGTTCGCGATTAAAACGCATCGTCATCGATGAAACGAAGCCAATTTGCTACCGCGAAGGCCGCAGACTGTCCTCCGCGTTGGCTCTCACATTTTTCTCATTCCACTTATTTGCCTCGGTGAACCCGTTTACAGGACCGCCCACTTTACGTTGCTCCCGTGTAATTTTCATTCCATGTACCACGCGCGAAAAATAGAATATTCCAGGGGGAATCACGAGCCGCGGGATAATTTATCTGCCGGTGCTCGGGACCGAGTCGCGATAAATTTAACGATGTCGTTAAACGTAGCGCTCGTGAGTAACCATTGATAATTTTCCCTCTATAAAAGAATTTAGGATACACCCATAAGGAGGATAAACCGGAGCAGTCGTCGCGTTATCATAATTTCGCATTTTCCCTCGTCGGCCGGACTCGACTCGTTGCATACA
>NW_017177362.1:0-818 GCF_001652005.2 Ceratina calcarata
AAAAAAAAAAATAGTATTTTTTATCGATCTAGCATTTGCGGAGTGTATTTAGGAGAGATTATCGATTATATACCAAAGCCAGCATCTCTCATTTCAGTGTATTCTTCGGCGAGCGTGGCTCCGAGAGAGCGGAGGAACAACGCGGACATAATTTATTCGATTGTTCCGACCAGCCGCATAAGTATGTGTAAATGTCGAGTTAATGTTTCAAATTCTGTAGGTAAGAACAGTGTGCCAGCAAGTTTGGATGACAATCTTTCCGTTTCATTGATCTTCGTTATGATTTCTCGGCCGAGACGTAGTTGATATACCTTGGATCCAAACTTGGGCACGCGTGTAACACGTAGAGAAAGAGAGAGAGAGAGAGAGAAAGGGGAAAAGGAACGCGGGCTTGTACAATACGCGCGAGAGTATATTTTATATTCGCATGCGCGGATGCGCGTCAATATTTTTTGTATCATATTAAAAATCGGACGATCGACAACGTGGGATCGTTCGGATATAAAAGACGGAGACGAAGAAGAGATTACTGCACAAAAATAATCGCAACTCGGGTTGTTTCAAAGTCAATAACGGGTGCTGTTTAACAAGCGTGGCGCCATTAATATTAAAAGTGAAAACGAATATCCATCAAACGAAGCCTTATACCGCGTTTTGTATCGAGCAATTCGTCATTCGTCGCTCTTTTCTTTCTCCTTTTCGAGCCGAACGTATTGTAACCACGTGGGAATAGACCGGGCGATTCAGAGAAACAAAATTAATCGTACAGTCTCTTGTTTTCCTATCACTATGTGAAAGAGAGAGAGAGAGAGAGAGAG
>NW_017177363.1:0-818 GCF_001652005.2 Ceratina calcarata
TATTTATTCATATACTTCAATTAATTGCTCGCATATTTTAATTAAATTTCATTATTTGCTATCAGTCCTCGTATCCATTGTTCACATTCTTTTCAAAATTAATATGAATGCATTCGATGATTATTTTTGTATTATACGTAAAGAAGGAATTGCTCCAGTTTTCCCTGGAAAAACAGAAACTCAGTAAATTGTTTTCATTTTACAATACATATAAGGCAACTAATCTGACAGTTTTAGTGTTAAAGAAAACTCTTAATGAAATACGAACTGTCGTGGCACGTGCGGAGATCCAGCCCGTGCGTAAACGTGATTACTTCCCACGCCCGGTCAACAATTAAAACGCTTCCCTCTTCGCGAGACTCCGTGCGTTGCCAAACGAAAACCAGTATCGGTTTCACACCGCTGGAACTGCCTCTGACGTTCGCTAAATATTTAAATTTCCCCCCCTAAATAGTGCGATTTCGTAAGCACGCTTCGGCCCCGAAGGCTTCGGAATAAAAAAGAAACGCCGTAAATTTAGACCGGGACTTGTAAATATCCTCAAACTCGTCGTTCTACTTTGCTACTAGGTAGCACGCATTCGGCAGAAACATTTACAATTAACTCAGCACGCCTTGACTTAACTCCTGCAACATTCGAAAGGTCAAAGAATGTATCTTCTGATTCTTAATCAACTCTTTTATCAATTTGACATGTGTGTACAAGAAATGCTTTTCAGTTAATAATACACAATTGAATTTGCTTATCGCGTGCTTTAATTATTATCAATTCTAGTTTTCTTCAATTTAAGTGCATTTTATTATCTTATATTTATTTAA
>NW_017177364.1:0-818 GCF_001652005.2 Ceratina calcarata
GAATGCACAGAATTCATTCAGTCTGCACTTAATAAGTATTCTAAAATATTTCATCTACGATGTGCTTCTTACTTCTACGATGTTAGAATGTGAAACGATTACGTATCGATGCAAATACGAAAGCAAAGAGGCAATCGCTTACTCACGATTTATCTGTTCAGTCGTTTTACTTTCGCGCTACTCGCACAGCACTTAACCGTTCAGTGAACAATTTATCGTGTGCCTAGGCATAGTTCAACAGATAACGCCTCTCTCCTCATTAGCCACCAGTTTATTGCACGCTTAACGAGATTAAACGTGTCCTTAGCAAAATTTTATGCCACTCGTAACTTTCACCAATGAAGATCGTAACACAAAATAGAAAATAGAATCTTTTTACGATTTTTATATTAGATATTTAAATTTACGGACTGACGATAATTCTCCGTCACGTTTTATTACAATTCTAGTAATCAAATGTTCATAAGATTTTTTTAAGATATCTGAGGTATGGAAACTTCTCATTGGTTTTATACATGTAGTCAGGAAAGTGGCGTATGCCGTGACGAATGGGAACGAAATATACTTACTAATTAAGTCTCCAGGAAGTTGTCGAAACGAGGTATAATGACAGGCCCGTTTTCGAACTGACAGTCGAATCGAATCGAGAATTTCAGTACCTCAGATTATTCTCCAATACTACAACGTGATTTTACTTTATAAAACAACGAATATCAAACGTTTACAATTCTTATTAGGCTGTCGATTTTATACGAGATTTAAGTATACAAAAATCCCTAAATATTTATAGTACGTAAAAGTGCATACAATACCAATTG
>NW_017177365.1:0-817 GCF_001652005.2 Ceratina calcarata
CATTTGATTTGCAAAAAAAATGAAATATGCGAAACTATAAAAAATGTATAGAATATTGAATTTTTATTAAATGGGTAAAAGAGATTGTTTATTAATTGTTAATCTACTGTCAGTCTATCGGTGACTGTTTGAAGCAAAAGTGGAAAGGAACGGCGGTAGCCGCGAGGAATTCGCGGTACCGTGAGTGGCGTGATTTATGGCGTCTTGGAATCGGGTAATCCGGCGAGCGAAACAAATGGCCGGCCGATTATAGACAGCGTGGCCGGTTAAACGAGCTGGGAACGAGCGGCCCGCCGTTTTCTGGACACCCGGCTGATCGATGGAACCTGCGGAGCAATTAAACCTCGAGGAACGACGCGATAAAGAGAACGATTTCCGGTGTCCTCCTGCTTGCTCGAGGCACCCAGCTGGATTGATAATCGATCCCAACTGGGATTAGGCGGCGAATTGTACAAGAGAAGCGGTTCGGTTGGAATTAAATTCCGATTTCGCTGCAGATTGGCTTGCCAAGAAGTTTGATTTAACTGAGAATTTTCAACCCCGTCCAATTTCTTTTTGGTAATGCAATTTATGATGAGCGATGCGTTCATGAATCATTGATGATTTCAAATACAAAAATAATGAATGAACGACTGGATTAGACCGAGGCAATAAGGATTGATATGGGAAAATGATAGTCTACAAGATTTATAAATCATCTTAATATTGTTGAAACAGAACAATAATTGGCAGGGGGAAATGAATTGCAAGTTTAATAAAAAATTGACCTTTTCCTAAAATAGTAAAGAAATAGGGCAAATTCGAGATGCCTATAATC
>NW_017177366.1:0-817 GCF_001652005.2 Ceratina calcarata
AAAAAAAAAATCACTGAAACTTTCTAATCAATTACCATAAAAATCTATGAGCCATTGATAATTGCCGTAAGAAATGTTATTATTATTTTTATTATTATTGTCTGTGTATCGGAGGACACCGATTGGCTATTAGTTGCACGAGAATAGGAGTCGAGGAGCGCATAATTATATCCATTGTCGCCGATTCTCCGCCATTGAAACGCGATTAGGCACCAAATCGATACGGTAATGATTGGCTCTCGCGGGCGTGTATCGAATTGCCGGTGGCGCGTACATAGAAATTTAGACCGTAGACAATATATAATAGCTGATACACACTTACAGTTACGGGTTTGGAACGGTTGTTTTCGCGATAGAGGTATACCAATAATCGTACCTTTTATTTACCCGGAATGGCTCGTCCGAGGACGAGAACGCGCGCTGATTTCGCGTCGCGAAATGATTCTCCGATACGGTTACGAGCAGATTCCCTCCGATTGTTCGCCGCGCAACGTCCGTTTAAAGACATTACCAGATTTCTATTTCGACATCACACTAATAGACCGGATATCCGACCGGCGGATCTGTTAAATTCATTGGAAAACTCTTTTCAATACGTACTTAGTATTACTTGTACGAATACATTAGAATTAATCATGACGATTGACATAATTAACTCAGCGACGAACACCCTAAATTTATCTTATTCGTCTTATCCAAAATTCTTTATTATGCAAAATTGCAGATTTCTATTACACATGCTTGCATGCAGAATTAAACCGTCTAATAAAGTCCTGGAGTTTCAACTTGTATTTGTTAGAAAATTTAGAATTTAACG
>NW_017177367.1:0-817 GCF_001652005.2 Ceratina calcarata
AAAATTGTATTTAAATTTATCTCAAGTTGATCATTTTCTAATCTTTCTATAAGATTTTTCGCTGAGTATTTATAACGCGGATTAACAACATTAAGCGTATGGAAAATACCATTACTAATTTGCCTGATGTTGTTGAAAATTTTAAAAACAGTTTAGCTGTGAGAGGGAAAAAGGGATGAGTAGTCGGGATTCTGGGAAATAAAGAACATAGTGTTATTATGAGTCAATGTAGAGACCATTCCTTGCTCAGGCATAAAAACCCTCACGGAGGAAGAGGGAAAAGCCCGGGAAAGGGAGATGACTCAAGGACTATTTATTGAAATGGTAACTGAAGTTATAATAGAGATTATTAAATATACGAACTTTACTGCTACGGAAAATGGACTAAATCGCACGCAGTCGAATGATCATTCGTGTCGGAAAGCTCTTACCTTATAACGAAAGACATGGCGCGAAGTCAAGTTGGAGGATGCAGTCCTCGCAAGATCGGAGGACCTAGCCACGCAACGTTCACCAAGTTCGGAGGTTACGGCCGCCGCTGGATCGGCAGACCTAGCCTCGCAACATTCTCCAATTTCACAGAAAAAAGCGCAACAAAGCGCATACACTCACGATTTCCCTTAAGGAGAGCGAAAGTTACGGCGATTGATCAGCATGAGAATCAAACTCGAATTGCCGAAACGCACCGATCGCGATGGATTAATTAAGGATCCCGATCGAAGAATCGGTGTCTCTGATTCGTCGCATGAAGGATCACGCGAAGTGACCCAAGCCTGCGCATATAACTCTCGCGTTTTCAATTTTTTCCAACGCCGTA
>NW_017177368.1:0-817 GCF_001652005.2 Ceratina calcarata
TGACATTCTTGCTCAAAATTTCGTTGTAATTTTTTAAGTCGTTTTTCAGATTTATGCTAACATAAAAACAAACGCTTTATATAATATTATTTTAACGCTTTTTTTTTATATGGATATGTTAGAAGAAGTGTATTGCGTTTATGAATCTCAACCCTTTAGATTCAGCATCCAGATCGCGCGGTTTACTCTTATATTATTAAAGCAAGCGGCCCTTTAATATCGCTTTCAATATCATGTCCCCGCATTCTTCGTGCATCATTCTACGGGCCGACGTATCTCCCAGCATCCTCGTTTCTCTGTTTGAAGCATTCGCGTACACACGTCCGCTCGTGCCGTATTCATGCTGTACCTTTCAAAGGCAGTTTCAATAAAACCTTCTCAAGGCTGCGTGCGGACTCGTCAGTAGTGAGGGGCCACGACCACCGAGAGGCTGTCAGTGAAAATGAAGCCTCGGCTAACCGGTGGCTAACTGGAAGTCACCGATTGTCCTTGGATAAAATTCAGATCGTGTTTCGTTTCGAACCCTCGTCACTCTCTCTCTCCCCCCGTTCGTTCACACATTCGGGATGGCCTGTAATCGTTTTTCCGACCCCACGGCCTACAGAAGTCAATTATTTTTTGTTCTCGCATCATTACATCGCCGTAAGTATTTCAAAAGACATTTAATAATAGAAAATCGTTATTTAACTGCGTTTATGCGTTTAGAAGAAAATGGAATTCTCACAAATTATAAATACTGCGCGTATTGTATAAAACTATTCAGGATATTAAAAACTGTACGCATATTTCAATGTTAAGTGATAAGAAAATAAAAATA
>NW_017177369.1:0-817 GCF_001652005.2 Ceratina calcarata
ATAATAATAATAATAATAATAATAATAATAATAATAAAATTCAAGTTCGTTGAACTCAAGATAGTAATTTTCTTGTGAGTCATTCCAGGCAGGTACAGAAATGCCGGAAACCCAATCAAACACGTTGTGTGTAGGCGGGAAAGCGAAATAGAGAAATATTCAATCTTGCTAAGTAGCCACGCTATATATTACAGGTTGCTTAATACAGAATTAGATCGGTTTACTGGTGGCTATTATGAAAGAATTATGTAAACGGAATAAGTAAACGTGACGATGCTGTCGATAAAACGTATATTTACACAGTATTGGGACTGAAATGAATCATTGTGAAAAGTTTGGCGGGGTGTATGCTACCGCGCGACACCATTTTGGATTTTATTAGGTTGTTCTAAACACTTGTCAGTATTCACCGCAATTATCATTAGTATCTACGTCTAAATTACTCGCGTTCGCGATAAAAAAAAACGGTAAAAATTAAAATTTCGAACAGAAGGGAGATTCATTAGGAATTATCATTGAACAGTGTCCACATGCGTATTCTGACAACACGTTGGCAACGTGCATACAAAATTAAGCATTGGATTTTATCGTAATTACGTTCCTCTGGTAAAGTGATATATGTAAAATACGTGTACAAAAATGGGGAAATGTATACATACCTCCGCTTGCGTTCTGGCATCATTATCCGTGCTAAGGAGTGTGTTTAAAAGCTCTTGAAACTTATCAAGGTCTGCCGCCATTGTCGCCGAACGAATGAATCTACGGCGCACGCTCTTAAGAGTTGATCGTCAATTAATGCTGCCAACGGAGTTTCTTA
>NW_017177370.1:0-817 GCF_001652005.2 Ceratina calcarata
TGTCACAATTTTCACACACTGACGTATTTTCTTATAATTTTACATGTAAATTTAACATAATAGAAAAACAAGCCAATGAGTAGAAATTGTGACGTGAACAGAAATTGGGTCATTTACTGCAGTATCGTTTAAAGGACGAGTTCTGAAAACCAAATATTCTACAGTCATTACTGCCTATCAAGTCTAGATATAATTTTCAATACGGTAAATAATGATAAAATTATGAAATTCAGGTAGTACCTGAATTGCGATTGGACGATATGTTCGTCGTGGAGAGCATGCAACAGACCGCGATGGTTGCTGATTGGTCGCCGGAACAACGTCCTATGAATCAGGACGTAACCAGCCCTCAAGAAATCAATGCGCTCTTCGACAGTATCGCCTACAACAAAGGTAAAGAGAAAAAAATAAAAGACATCGTTTTTATCTCGATTAGATATCTGAAAAGACAAGAAGATACATAAATTTGAACGGTAAAGGCAATCATGAAAAATGGGAACAGGGATCAAAAACCGATAGGTATTACATTTGCAACTCATGTTTCTTCGCATTAACGAGATACGTTATTTAATCTTATCGATCAGTTAAGGTGTTCCAAATACCGCCAGATTAAAGATAAGCGGGCTTGACAAGCGAAAAGATAATAGTTTGAATAAATCGATAATAACTTATCAATTATTGAACATTAAGAGTCTATGAATTAACAATGAAGATAAATGATAGGCAGTTTTATTTTAATAACAGCGTAGTAAATGCTTGCATGAATTATTTATTCATTAATTTCTATACGGGATTGTAAGACCATTGTTTAAGATTA
>NW_017177371.1:0-817 GCF_001652005.2 Ceratina calcarata
ACCAATTAGGCGATAGTATTCGAATCAGAACGCGCTTACAAAAATTCAAAGAAACATACTCAGGTCTCACGAAGGTATGCGACGACCTAGACATTCTAGACGAAGAGAACGATCATACTAGCGAGAGGATCACAATGGAAGATCAAGGCATAGATTTAATAAGCGAAGCGGAAACTTTGCTTGCCGATATTGAAAGTCGGAATACACCAATTGTCAACGTAACAGTCAATGATAATCAAGTTCGCGCTCCACGTTTGAAACTACCAGAATCTTCTCTCCCTAAATTTGACGGGAAATATGAACAGTGGCTCGGGTTCAAAGATTCATTCCTCACAATGATCGGGAATAGAACTGATCTGAGCAATGTTGAAAAATTACAATATTTAAAGACATCGCTTACGGGAGACGCAGCGCGAAAACTGAGCATTTTTACAATAACCAACGATAATTATCCACGAGCGTGGGATTTGCTCGAACAATCCTACCAAGATGAGCGTATCATCGTCTCTCGGCATTTAAGCTTGTTAATTCGGTTACCATTTCAAGAAAAGGAAACCGCGGCAGGATTAACAAAATTAGCGGATGAAACTCAGCAACATATCTTATCATTAAAATCTCTCGGTGTCGAAATCTGTGATCCAATGATAATTCAACTCATCGTAGAAAAATTGCATAAAACAACTCGTCACAAATGGGATGAAACATTGTCAAGAAACGTATTCCCTGACTTGAAACAATTGCTAGAGTTTTTGTATAGTACTGCGTCGCGCATCGCTCAATGGGATACAGAGGGTCGCGAGGAGTCGAATCAATCTGC
>NW_017177372.1:0-817 GCF_001652005.2 Ceratina calcarata
CTTTAGTAATCTCTCCTCGGTGTCTATATTGATAACTGAAGTTATTCGGAACAAACAGTGACTTTGTCGGTATGTATCTCTACAGAGAGGCTACGTCTTCCTGACCGCCGTCTATCGATCGGTAATATCGATACCTTCCCTGGATGGTAAGAAGCCAAATTCAACATGCGACTATTGCACTTATAACATTATTTGTTAATCAACTGTTTACAATATGCACATTCTCGGTTACAGCCGGATCACTATGCTAGCTAATGAATCGCTAGGTTTAAACACAGTTTAGAATACGCGATTTACGCAGAACGCGGTTACAGTTGCCCAGCACGCATACCGCGAGCACGTTGGCATAGATATTTTAACAATCGTTCGTTAATCGACAATTAATACGCAAATGGAAAAGCCTTGTTCGTACGATAAGAAAACTTATTAAATCGCGGAACGATATAGCTCGCTAAGGAACGACAAACTTCCGTTCAGAAATCACGAATCTCGAGCGTCTCGACGGCAAGACTGAACTGAACAAGTCTCTAAGGTTCAAACAGTTGAACCGCACTTTTTGGGAGAGGTACATCTAGCAACAATGAAATTGAGCAAGCTATATGCATGTGTTAGTTTCTCCTAGGGGACAAAATTCAAAACGAGTAATAAGTCTACGTCTTATTTTTTCAATGCTTGATCTGGCATCAATACTGTCAGAGAGAAACTGAGAGTGCTCAGTTCTTCTCAAGTGAAACCGCAACGAAAGTGCTGCACCTTGCGGCCAACTCGGGAAAGCGGTCCACCGTAGCATATTCCAGAACCTTTTTGCAGAGATCTG
>NW_017177373.1:0-817 GCF_001652005.2 Ceratina calcarata
CGAATCTGAATTACGCGAATAGGAAGTCACGTTAAACGCGTGAATATTCCTATTCAGAGGTAATTCTTAATTTCTGAAATCACGAATTAGAATGCACTCCTAAGAGATCCGGATCGGTCGAACGATAATCGTTCTTCCCGAATTGATCTGTAAACTGAGTGTCTTGAACGTCTATAACAGAATGATGTGGGCCTCCGCGTCTCCTTTCCACGAAGACTATTTTGCCGCGATGCGGCGTAGAGAGCGAGTATATTCTATCTCTGTCTAATTAAGGTGTTTCAGAAAGAGAAACACCTTTCGTCGATAATTCGTATTCGAAAAATCCCGTTACGCGGAGGCCAACGTTTACCGAGCGGAGCGGCGTTTACATCGCGACGTCGAGCATGAGAAGTGTTATTAAATTTCTTATGCTCGGGAATCGCCTGTGTTACTTAGAATTTCGTACATATTTCCGAGAATTCGTAATCGAATTCTCGATACCCGGATTAAATTAATAATTGCAGGCCAAGCAATGCTCTTAAGCCTTGCACCTTTTCAATCTTCAAACAAATAATTATACCAATCGATAGCATCGATACTAAATGTTTAAAGCCTAGTGTACAATCAGTGAAGAACGATGTATTTATTCTATCTGTAAAAAGAAGTCTGTTACTATATTCATGATAAAGTTATTGCGAAAACTTAATGAGTTGTTATGATGAATCAATTTTCTTGTTAGACATGCAGCCTGTCATCGAAAACATTATTTAAACGCATGCAAACGTAATGCAACGCATATCAACAAATCTACCAGAACATACTTTATACTGGGTTCCTG
>NW_017177374.1:0-818 GCF_001652005.2 Ceratina calcarata
GACGCTTCCTCTGTTGCATCTTGGAATTCGGAAAAATCAGATGCCTGGTCAGTCTGAATCGTTTTGTTTTGACCCCTTTTTGGAGGCATTTCAATGACTTAAAGGTATTAAGGAATAACTAAGTTAACGAAATAACGCGTTGAGCTAAATGCGCTGCCCGAGTTGGCAGGCACTGAGCATATAAGATAGCCGACGTCGTTTACGCAATACCGTTGCAAAGAAGGAATATGGCGGCAACAAATGTGCGGGAACGCGGTGCCGATGCGAAAAAAGAAATATGGCGGCTACAATTGTGCGGGAACCGCACTGAACAAAAAACGATCGGAATGTCGGACTTAATGACGCAATACCGCGTTTCGCATGAAATTCTCTTATTTCCTACCTTAANACTTATCGAGAAAAGAATACAGTCCGCTGCGCAGAGTTCTGCCGAGAAGTGGCAACTCTTCCCGCACGAGCTTGAAGTGCGACGAAATACTCATTAATCCGCATTTGCAACATTACAGAAATACCGAACGTCGAAGACGTTAAGGAGTTCGAACAGAGGACACAAGGACGAACACGGACGGCGCCTCCTAATCCGACGACGGACGGGACGTTACATTCCCGGTTATTCCGGACTCCAGGCCCGACGTCCGACGTGTCCAGGGACCTTCATTAGTTCTTGAATAAACGGCATTTCAAAAAGTGAAAATCAGTGTCCGGTTTATTTCGCGTTCGTACCTCGATTCCGGACCAGTTAGGGGCCACCTATCCCCTAACACAAGGAAAAGGACGGACTGTTCCATCATTTGCGCAGTCGCGAATAATCGTGTTCG
>NW_017177375.1:0-816 GCF_001652005.2 Ceratina calcarata
GAAAACGAAAATTATTTTGTCATATTGTTAAAATTTTTATTCCTTACAGGAAAAATAAAAGAAAACGAAAATTATTTTGTCATATTGTTAAAGTTGAAATTGTTATTTAAGCTGCTACGAAACTAAAATACCAGTGCCAATACTAAATTGTACTCATATACGAAAGATATAATAAATGTAGTATACGAGCATACCCCATCACAGCTTCGCTTGTATTAATTATCGTATATATGCACAGGTGTAGGATTCAAATTGTATAGAATAGGAATATTTCATGAAGAAAAACAAAATCGCTAAGTCATGGAATTTGAAAAATATTAAGGACTTTGTAAATGTACGTTTTATACATTTTCATCCCCTTAGTGCATTATTGAAGTACAATGAAAATTGATTTTTTAGGTATTTGTACGGGTAACCTTTCCGAATGAAAACTAAATCTATAACTCATTACACTTGAAAAATATTGAGACATACGTAACAACACATTTCACCCCAGGTAGGACATGAATTGTGAAATATAATTGTTTTTTAAGAAGTTGATTACATTATATTTTGGTATAAAAGTCTTCTAGATACTTCGTCGCATGGAAGGAGCATTGATAAAAAAGTACAAATCTATTTTTATTCTTTTCTGACTGAGTAATTATTCATAATAATGTTGTTCGCTTTACAAATAAATGTACCTTGTAACAGTCCGAGGTATGAAATTCAAATATACTTCATGAATTTTAATTATAGAATCTTCTTAGAATATTACTTTGACTATTTCAAAACTTGATCTTTCTACACTTTACTACATAACATTATTACTACATA
>NW_017177376.1:0-816 GCF_001652005.2 Ceratina calcarata
TGGTGATTTGGCGTGTATAGTCGCTGATTATAAAGCCAGTAGTGTAGGATTCGAAGTTTTTATAAGCGAGAAATGAGCCTTTTTTTATTTAATTTGAATTGTCTCTAACGTGAATTTTAAGACAATCAAATTAATACAAATAGGATATACGCTTGAAGTAACATTGTTAGACCTGTTACTGTAATTTTCTGCAAATATGTTTGCACTGTAAATATATTTTCCTTTGTGAATTATTTCTGCCGAATTTTCTTTCGATGCAGATTGATGACCGAAGACAAACGTTCAGAAATCCTTTGTACAACGTCCACCCTCAACAAGCAGGTAAGAAATTATCTTTACTGCGAAACGTTATCGTAATCGTTAGATTACAGAAAATTTATTGTGTGAATCGTTCGGTACCTACGGCTGTCTATCAGGTATACAGGGGGTAGGCTAACGATAACGTCTCGCAGTAAAGATAATTTCTTACCTGCTTGTTGAGAGTCGACGTTGTACAAAGGATTTCTGGACTTTTGTCTTCGGTCATCAGTCTGCATCGAAAGAAAATTCGGCAGGATTAATTCACAAAGAAAAATATATTTACAGTGCGCTTGCAGAAAATTACACGTAAACAGGTCTAACAATGTTACTTCAAGCGTATAACCTATTTGTATTAATTTGATTGTCTTAAAATTCACGTTAGAGACAATTAGCATTAAATAAAAAAAGGATCATTCCTCTCTTATAAAAACTTTAAGAGAAAAACATATCCATCACGACGATTCGAATCCTACACTACTGGCTTTATAATCAGCGACTATACACGCCAAATCACCA
>NW_017177377.1:0-816 GCF_001652005.2 Ceratina calcarata
CGTAACAACTCAATTAGTTTCACAATTTATTTCGAAGTTCTAAAATTCTACAATTATCTGCATTTTAATTAACCTGACGGTGAATAACGACGTAAAAAATTTTATTCAATCGATTCGGTGGCAGTATTATTTTTACATTTAACATTGCACAAGCTTTAAAAATAGTAATCTTATGATCTTTGTAATACATCGGAATAAGCTCCACAGGCAGTGGAAGAGAAGCTTCTTTAGCTACAGAATCGATATTACAAATTTAAAAGGCAGTCGACAGGAAGGAAAACCTCGAGCAAGTTTCGTCAAGGAACACGCTGGCTGGGAGTGAAATCGATCAGCCCCCGATAACAGGACCTGATCCGTTTATCGCCGTAGCTCGTCTTTGGCCGGAAGTTACGTGCTCGGCGTAATTTCAAAATGTAATTAGAGCCGATGGAGGGAGGTGTTACATGGGCGACCGATAGCAATTAGTCGGCCGGTGATTGGCCAAAGACCTGGTCGATCGGTCGTCCGTCCGGCCTCGTCACACTTTTTATCCGGCTGGTTAAAAGTTGCGGTGCTGAAAGAAAAATTGCTCGCGGTCATCGTGTTTTATTTTCCCTCCCGCACGATGCAAATAAAAGACGATTTTTATTGGTCGTCCGTTTAAGCTCGTCCATCCTCCCGGGAAGCATCACCTGTTGCCTCGTCACTAGACCTCTTAGCTTTTCTTATCTTACACGCGGTAAAGGGTTGAAAGTAGTAGTGACGTCGGTAGGGAAATCATTTTTTTCAATAAATACACGTTATCAGTGACATGTTCTATCGACGAAGTAATTAAAA
>NW_017177378.1:0-816 GCF_001652005.2 Ceratina calcarata
ATTATCCTCCTTGGATAAATGAATAAAATTGTTTATTCGAATTCTGATTTTCATACAGGAGAAATCTTTTATAATATCGAATTGAAAAATCGTTCGTTCATATAAATGTAATATTTTCAGTTATCATTTGTACTTACAATCAGTGAAGAATAAATTGATACACAGATAGACCGTGAGAAAAGAGAAAGTTGGAGAAAAATAGGATTTCGCGATTAGGCGAGCGCGAGATCTAATTGCTCGTTTATGATAATTACCAAGGGGTTGAACTTTGCTTGGGAACTTATACGACTGAATCGTGAGAGAGAAAGCTTGATAACTAATAATCGGGCTTATATACCAAAAGAGAAAGCAGACAAATCTCGAACAATTTACTACGGAATATTCAGTGAAACAGTGAGGAGTCATTCTAATTGAAAATGATTTAGAGATAAACATTAAAGACAATTAGGGAACGTCGATCGACCGGAACCGGTGTTACGTATTAACATTCTGAGGCGTGAATTAGCCGTACCTAATCTCGTCATGCCGTAACGAACCTAATTTGCGTACAATGCCTACGGAACGGTTAAACAATGGTTTATCAAGCTGTCTATCTTTGTCTATATCCGCGATTATTGTTCCAACGTGAATGAATGAATCTAATTGCGATGCATTGAAAAAAGATGTCGCAAGATCTACGTCTGTGTGCGTTTAATAATGAAGCCAGATCGACGATAGTACAAAAATTCATTCAAGGTAAAACATGAACTGATAATTAATTGCATAAGTTTTAGTAACATCAAAAAGTATAATAAATTGTATGAGTCCTTGCAAGAT
>NW_017177379.1:0-816 GCF_001652005.2 Ceratina calcarata
TATTTTTACAGTGATCGCGACAGCAGACGGCAGGAGCGAGGAAATCGGCGCCGCCGCTAGACGCGAGGGAAAACGGAGGACTCGAGGACGGCCCGCCAGACGCGGTAAATTCCCGGCTAACCCGGACCTATAGAGAGTCTCCAGGAAAAGAAAGATCAGAGGTTTCAATAAACCAGGTTCTTATTTTGATAAACTGTTGATCGAGTTATTTCGAACACCCGTTCTCCCGGCCGAACCCCGTTAGGGCCACCGCTTAGTCGCCGTTTCGACATGCTCTACATTTCGAGCGCATCTCAAACCGATGACCTAATGTGTCGAAATGATTAGTCGCCACATTTCAATACTCGCTGACTGTTACCGAGCGCGTATTACGAAAGCGACAAATGACAAGGAATCTAGCCCTTTCCCAGGGCTATAACAGTATATAAGTGAGATGATACCCAGATGAAAACCAAGGGTATGGAGTTTAAATACAAGGCCATTATGCCAGACAGAATCAAATGCCTTGGCAAGATCAAGCAGAACCATGGCTGTACTATGCCGAATATTAAATCCGCTTGTAATGACTTGTGACAGCCGAGCAATTTACTGTATCGTGGAATGAGCCCGCCTACAGCCAAATTGCTCATTAATCATGATATGTTGTTCAGAAAGATGTGCATTTAAAGCGTCGTGAATAAAAGTCTCGAGTACTTTGCCAGCAATGGGCAGCAGACTAATAGGCCTGTAACTAGCGGCCAGTTCCTTAGGTTTCCCATTTTTGTGAATGGGCGAAACCCTATCGATTTTCCACTCCGACGGAAAGTAAGCGTTTAA
>NW_017177380.1:0-816 GCF_001652005.2 Ceratina calcarata
GATTTTTAATAGTGAATAGATTTCGTAATTCGAACTTTTTATTTTCAGTTATCATATGACTTGCATAGTTGATTAAGAACTACCCTAAATCAGATTATTTTAGAGTAGAATTGATTTCATGCGACAGTCATTTGTTTCATTCAAAATCGAATGGAGCTTGCATTGGGCTGGATAAGATAAGCAAATACCAAAAATTGACACAGATCGATCCCCTCTAAAGTACACCATTGCCTATTAAAATTATTCAAAAATATTTCACGTAACACTCGAAAATCGTGCCTATACATTTACACTGACTGGAAATGTAGAAACGACGAATCTGTGTCTGTGCGAACAGATTTGACAAAATGTTCACTCAAATAATTTTGTTTTACTTTTCATAATGAAATTTTCTGCAAATGCAAAATCGACACTCCAGTGGATAGGATCTTCGGACTTGACCCTTACTCTTCGAAGGGTTTTGGGATCAACGTCGTTTACAAAGGTGGGTCGCTTGTCTGCAAGGCTTTATTTATATTATTTATCCGTGTTGAAACGGTTCAGAGAACGGAAGTGAATCAAGGGAAACTAGGGGTGAGGCATGTGGTTTCAAAGCATGTTCATTACGATGTGTTACGTTTAAGGATGTTCAGGCTATACAATCCCTGCCAAAAATGATGGAAATATAAAATTTAGCAATTTCTATGCTTTTAGAATGCAATCACATTCAATGATAAATATATGAACCATAACAGTAAAATTAACTATTAAAATGGTTTTTGATGTTCGTAAAGAAGTTTTGACCATAATTTTAGATTCGTTTTACTACAATCTTTA
>NW_017177381.1:0-816 GCF_001652005.2 Ceratina calcarata
CTCTAAGGGGTGGACAAACGAAAATTTTGGTTGGACAATCATGGACAAATCGTACACAATCGAGTTACATAAAAAATATTTTCATGGGGATACTGATAAAATTTCTTTTTGCAATAACTTTTTTTTTGGGGGATGGACAAACGAAAATTTTGATTGGACTAACGTGGACAAATCGTGGACAATCGAGTTATATAAAAAATATTTTCATGGGGGTGCTGATAAAACGAATCAATGCACGTTTCATGCATTTGTGCGACACAAGTCAACTTATGAGCGTTTAAGCCTAACGTATCTCGAAAGAACGTCTACTTCCTCAAATACCCCTCAGAATTCCACTTTCGGAGTAGACTTCGATGTTACTTCGTTGAACTACATCTTCTTCAAGTGATTTGAAGCGGAATTCATGCACATTTCATACATTTGTGCGATGCAGTTCGACTTATAAGCGTTTAAATCGAAGGTTCCACGAAAGGACGCTTATTTCCCAAAATATCATTTAGAATTCCAGTTTCCTGGAAGATTTTCGTGTTGCTTCCGACGTAATACATCTTCCTTAAGTGTTATCAAGCGGAATTCATGCATATCTCATACATTTGTGCGATATAAGTCGATTTATAAGCGTTTACAATTATGCGATAGAAGTCAACTTATAGGCCGGTATTCAGAGTCGTTGCTTATTCTTAAGACCGTCTTAAGAATTTGTTACCCCTGTCTAACCCACATTTCCAGTCCTTGTTTTGTACAGGGAACAGGTGCTTAAGCAAATGCTTAAGACAATCTTAAGAATAAGCAACGACTCTGAATACCGGCCCATGA
>NW_017177382.1:0-816 GCF_001652005.2 Ceratina calcarata
GCACCAGGATAACAAATACAGAAACGAAAACCGTACTCGTGATAAGTCTTTATATCAAAGAAATGATAGAAATAATAAAAGAGAAGAAAATCAAGGATACAGTCCTAAACGCAACGACGAAAGGCGCGGAGATCCCCGCGACCGTGATCGAAACCAAAATCACAAAAATGAGAAAACCTGTCGCTAATGCAAAAATCCTGGACATCTTCTAGAAGAACGTAAAAAATTGCAAGCTCGTAAGGAATATGAGCGCCAAGCAATGCAACGAAACCAGGCCCGTCATCGGACCGCGCGGGGCAGGGCCCAACAACTCAAAACCGCGGGACTTACCCGATAACCAAGAAACAAGAGAAGGAAACTTCTCCCCAGGACGAATTTACACAGGATTTAATGAGCGAGGCGACAGATCCGAAAATGGAAACCCTTCGCAAAATCTTCGAAATCNGAAAAGACGAGCCCAATTTATTACAGACACTGGTGCAGAAGCCAATTTAATAAAAAACTCGTTCCTCTCCTCAGATATGCATCTCGATACCAGTGTACGTTCGTTGCTTAAAGGCATAGGGCATGGACAAGCCCCGACACTTGGACGAGTCATTCTTCAAATACTTGGGTACCCAGTCCCGTTTTACGTTGTACCAGACGAATTTCATATCAATTATGATGGAATTCTAGGAGCAGAGTTTCTCTTGAATCATTTCGCCAAGGTGGATTATGCCAAGCGGATCATTACTTGGAACGAATGGAAAATCCCATTCTTTGAAGAAGAAAGAATCGTTCTCAGAAGCAGAACAATTACTCTCATGAATGTATTTG
>NW_017177383.1:0-816 GCF_001652005.2 Ceratina calcarata
TGTACGCACGATTGTCGGATGAGCCAGCGCGTATCTCAGCCAACTCGCTTTTTAATTGCGCGTTCATGTCTGTTAAAGCGTCAATATTCATGTTCAGGGCTTCTACTGTGGAAGATTTCTCAATAATCGTATCGTCACTCGAACTTATGTCCTCGCTGGACAAACTCTCTTCATGAGTGTTCTTTGTCAAACCAGATCTCGTCGACATAGGCATTATTAATTCTGCTTATTGCTAATGGTACTTAATGCGTAATAAAGAGAATTATATACATTGTATAAATAGAATACGTAAACACGATATACTTAAACTATAGTAGAATGTTAACCGCGTTCCACGAACGACGAAAGTTCGTGTTCAAACGTGCGATAACGTGTAACGGTCGCGAAAGAGGGGTGAGTTTCCTGGAACCGCACTGCGCGTCGAGACACGCTCACCACTATCCTAATGTTATGCGAAGAATAAAATCACGACTGAATCGCGTGAATCGGAATTAATCGCACGTGTAGCTATATAATATTAACATGAATGAAACACGTAACACGTNGAGATCGAAATGCGTTTCCTAACTTACGTCGTTGTCCTCAACATACACGTTGGAGTTGATTTCGTCGTCCAACGTCCTGGGATGACGATGATTAATGCCGATGCCCGCGGTGTTACTTCCTTCGATTTCAAAACCGTTTGGCACCAACCGTACCAACCGTCGCAACGCAACGTTCCTCGTGCGCCTTCGACTCCTCAGTCTTTAAGATGCGCCTCTGCGGTTAGTGCCTGTGCGTACGCGCGAGGGGAAGGGGCGACTCCCCATACCGCAC
>NW_017177384.1:0-815 GCF_001652005.2 Ceratina calcarata
AATTCATAAGATCCTTCGGGAATTACAATTTCTTCATCATTATCACCAAAGTAAATCCAACCAAAACCAAAAAAAATCAAGGACATCGATCAGGCAGTTTGGGACACGATGGTGATGGCGAAGATTCTGAGCACCCTGCCGGCCAAGTACAATGCTTTCGTCTCTACATGGGAAAGCGTTGCTGCAAACGACCAAACGTTGGCTAACCTACGGGAACGCATGCTACGAGAAGAAGCTCGAATGACCTCCATGGACAACGTGGACAGCGCTCTCGCTGCTATCACCATCAGCAAGGAGCGCAGCAACGATCGTCGATCCAGCGGTAATAATCAGGAGCGTAAGAAAAATATCACCTGTAATTTCTGTAAAAAATCAGGGCATGTTGCGCGTTTTTGTTTCGCTGAGAAACGATCGAAATCCGCGAATAAAAATTCGAGTAGTGATAAGAATCAGCCAGATCATGATAAACCCGGGAATTTTAGTGCATTCATTGTTAACGCGAGCGTTCTGAACGCTAGTCAAAGTCGCGATTGTTTGTACGAATTAAACGAAGCTGATTCGTGGATTTTAGACAGTGGCGCATCTCGTCATATTTCATGTCATCGCGATTGGTTCGTTGAATTTACGCCATGTCGTGGCGAATTTGTGTTTCTCGGCGATGAAACAAAAGTATGCGTTGAGGGAAAAGGAACCATCTTTATAAAGCGGCTAGTCCACAACGAATGGCTTGATGGTGTTATTAACAATGTTTTATACGTTTCTTCGTTAAAGAAAAATTTACTCTCCACAGGTGTGTGTATGTCGAATGAGTGTAC
>NW_017177385.1:0-1587 GCF_001652005.2 Ceratina calcarata
GTAAATGTAAATATAACAATTAATTGCATTCTGTTTCATATAATTTCTTTGCCGTATGATATCGGGGGAAGCTGATGAAGACGTAACAAGGCGGACAAACGTATCGCATACGGTAGCCCGACCACCTTACAGTGCGAAATTTAAGTATTCAACCGCAATTCCTCGTAGAGACTTTCTCGATTTTAGGCGCCTAAACACCAGAAAGTACTGGTGGCTATCTAACGACCAGTTAGGGATTAAAAAACTGCTAGAGCGAAAATTGAGAATTATACGGCCAGAAGGGCACGAAATAATGGTCAAGCCCGACATAGTTAGGCAGAATGTACAATCCTCGCCTGTGGTCTTTTATTTTATTCATAGGATAAATATGGATGTTTGTCCATTGTAAATAGTTCTGTATATAGTAGTGTTAAGTAGTAGTAAGTCAGAGTAGGTATAAATTCCAGATTGTAGAAGGGTTTTTTTACTGAATCTCCGCATGGTTTTTTTACCGTCCATACTTACTAATCTATTAGTTGCTACGAAGGTAGCCCAACGACGTAAAATCATTATTCGCTTCCGTGACGAGTTCTGTAGCGCAGATTTTTCCTGCACTTCCGGCGACCTCGTGACTTGGGGCAAGGAAGGGTAATTTAAGAACGCAAGCTTCTGTTTGTCGAATGTATTTATGAGCTGTATGTTTTTCCACTTATATTGTATTGGAGATATAAATAAACATTCATACAAAAAAAAGGGTCATTGACAATGAAACTAATGGTCTACGGCTCGAATCCTCTTGGTAGATATGTTTTTTTTTCTTATAGTTTTTGTACGAGAGAAATCTATATTGTTTCTCATTTAATTTTAATTGTCTCTAACGTCAATTGTAAGACAATCAAATTAATACGAATAGGAAGTACACTGGAAGTAACATTATTAAACACGTTTACGTGTATTTTTCTGTAAGCGCACTGTAAATATATTTTTCTCTANAAAGAATAATTATTAATTATTAATTATAAAACGCACCTGCAACCAGCGGAAGTGCGATAAGGTAAGACAATACTAAGAAGCTGACCAATGCATCAGCCAAAGAGTCATGATCACACATGCATTATTACTAACTATGAAATTCTTTTCTCATTACGACCCCTTTGTTTCAAATCCAATAAATAGGACGCCATATTGACGAGACCAGTCAGTCTGGAATTATAACTCAAGCAGTGCACATCGTAAATCTATCGTTAAATCTTTGAAATCTGTGTAACAGTCAAGAACATTGTAAGAAGGTAACTACTCAGACTCAATTAAACCAGCAACAAGTGAATTAATTCCAATTTATTGTTCATCTTTAAAAATATTCTGTCCAAGTTAAAAGTGTTAAACCAATTATATCCAACTTTTGTTAATTAAAGTAAGCATTTAAAGCCACATTATTTATTATCCTGCATCATTTCTTTATTAATTACATTAGCTTTTATACTCGTCCTAATTGTCACATTGACAATAATATTAAAATTCATAACTTTTAAACAAATAGAATTATAAGCAATTTTAAGTGTTTTATCCTATCCTGATAGATTTATTAGAGGGTTGGACGGTGGAGCA
>NW_017177385.1:3564-6319 GCF_001652005.2 Ceratina calcarata
ATCCCGAGCCGATCGGGCTTCACTGCGTTTTCCGGAATCAGAACGACAGGGTGTACTGCTTGTGCGTATTGCGATCATTTCTTTAAAAGTTCTAATAAATTCGTGAGAGCCATAAAAATCGAAGCGTTTAGTGAGTTCATTTGAAATCAACCACGGGCCTGGGGAATTTACTCGCTTTCACCTTTTCGGGGTGAACATTTTGGTGCCGAAACCCGGGACTTTCCGGTTCATTGCGCGAGTGGTCTAGTGTCCGTGAAAAGGGAAATCGTTTTTTAATACGATGGTGAAAAGGGCTTCTCGAGGAAGGAAACCCTCCGTTAAGACTGCTTCGAAGGGACCGCAGGCGATGCTCCAACATGGTCGAGCACCGCCGGTGCGCGTGGAGGCAACGGCGATTGTGGCAGAGACCGCTGCAGCAGAGACCGCTGCAGGGGATGGACCACGGCAGTCAGGACGTCGACGCGCGTCGTCGGGAAGAGCGTGGAGAACGGCTTCCACAATTCAGAGAGGGGAGACAGATGAAGATCTGTTGGAGGCAGTCATTGCAAGGACTGAGGACTCCGCGGAGGATCAACGATCTCGCAGCAGGAGAAACGCGACGGCAACCGCGACCAACGCGGAGGCGACGATCGACGATGCTCCTCCGCAACCCTTGGGTCGGTTACGTGCGCGAGCTGGAATCGCACGCGGGAGACCCCCCTCTACGATGTCAGGAAGTCGAGGGCAAAAATCGACGACATCACGGTGAGGACGTGCGACAGCTGGCAGGAAGCGCGGAGCAAGTCCTATCTTAGAAGCGGAGGAATTGCAGCGTGGGTATATGTGGGGAAGTCGAGATCCGCCTTCGACGGGAGACAGTATGGAGGAAAGTATTGGGTCGATTCCGCCCCGACGACGCGTTCGTTTCGACACGTTGGACGAGGGTGGTAATAGTGATGGCCAGGAGCCCGATGGGTACCCGAGCCTGTTTGACTTTATCCCCAGGAGCAGACCAACAATGGGGGTACGAGGACGTGTGTATTCCGACGAGGATATCGCGGAAGCGTTCCGAGCAGGATTGGCGCAGGGACGACTGCAGGCAGGGGGACCGACGGCGCAGGAGGTGTTGTCCGCAGATGAAGCGGTAGCGCAAGGGCGTGCTCCGCCAATTCCGTCGACAACGACACCAGGACGCACATCGCCGCTTTGGACGGCTGGAGGTTGAGCACCGCCGAACCGCGGCACAGCGGCCGTACGAGGGAGTATGGGGCTTTCTGCAGGGGTGCAGGGACACAACTTGACGGCGGTACCAACAACGGAGCGGCTGGGTGAACGGAGATCCTCGCCGATGGTGCTGTCAACGGCTCCATCAACGTCGGCAGCGCGAATACGCGCGCCGTCTCCCACAGCAGACTGCCCATGCAGAGGACGTTGCAGCTCACATCGACGACCAGCGGACATCATCGTCAACACGTCGCGAAAAGAACGATTCGAGGTATTTGCCATTGACTAGTCGCGGTCGTTTAGACGAGAGCGGGTTTCTCGAAACTTTAGATGCGGAACATTCCGACGCGTTAGAAGCCTCTGGTAGGCGCGATGATTATCAAAATCAAGCATCAGCTTGCGCTAAGCGCGATGATGGTGACGCTTTCGCTCGGCGCGAAAGCCGTGCGAACCGAAGTTACGATCCGGCATCTGGTGATGCGGATCATTCTATGTATGAGCGAGATCGAACCGGCGAAAGTGCCGAAGATAGATTAGCAAGAACCATTGAGAGAACGCTAAATTCGGCAACGCGTTCTAATTTATTAAGCGGCGAGTCATGCCTAGTGAATAGGATGACATCGGCTAAGCGATTGCCAGTCTTTTCGGGGTGAACACTATGTATATATATAACTTCTCGCTCGAGTAGTTTCATCGTACATTAGTATTACTACATATATACATAACCTCTCGCTCGAGTAGCTTCGTCGAACATGCGTTAGTATTACTATATATATATATATATCCACACACGTATATTCTCATTCTCTCTTAAATGCAACTTTTTCTATTATTTTCTTCAAAACAATTTATGAATGATAGTTCTTTCGAATTTAATCAATTAATAATTATTATAGATGAATTATGAAATAATTCATATGAAAATGAATTATCAATCATTAAAATAATCATAGGATATATATATATTATACATAATGCGTTGATGGATACATACACACATATATATATATATATATACGCATATGTTCAATAACTAATAATCAATTAATAGTTAATTTACAGTCATATTCAGTCAAAAGGGAAACATTATTAAGAGCATATTCAATCAATATTATGCATATATACATATATATTGAAACAAGGGATATTATAAGAGAAAAGAATAATTATTAATTATTAATTATAGAACGCACCTGCAACCAGCGGAAGTGCGATAAGGTAAGACAATACTAAGAAGCTGACCAATGCATCAGCCAAAGAGTCATGATCACACATGCATTATTACTAACTATGAAATTCTTTTCTCATTACGACCCCTTTGTTTCAAATCCAATAAATAGGACGCCATATTGACGAGACCAGTCAGTCTGGAATTATAACTCAAGCAGTGCACATCGTAAATCTATCGTTAAATCTTTGAAATCTGTGTAACAGTCAAGAACATTGTAAGAAGGTAACTACTCAGACTCAATTAAACCAGCAACAAGTGAATTAATTCCAATTTATTGTTCATCTTTAAAAATATTCTGTCCAAGTTAAAAGTGTTAAACCA
>NW_017177385.1:7127-22536 GCF_001652005.2 Ceratina calcarata
ATAAGGATGAATTATTAGTATTATCAAAAAGTATAATAGAAAGAGATAAGAAACTTCAGGAACGTGAACAGCGTCTATTACACGAACAAGAAATGATGGAAGACAGAATTCGTGGCCAAGAGATTAGAATTGGACAATTACTTGAAGATAAGAATTGGTTAATTGAAGAAAGAGAAAAAATGACGAAAGAACAGGATGAATTAGTAGATATGTTGAGAACACTAGAAGACGAAGTTCACAACTTAAAGGATCAAGTCGGTCTCGAACGCACCATGTACCAACCATCTTTTGAAAGAACCATGAGTCAACCATCACCAGGGGAACCAGCAAGAAACCAACCAACGGACAGATCAACAGAAAATAGAGGAATTCACAAGAGAGTAAAAGATGCCGCCGACGAAATACCAATCTTCGATGGAACTAGACACATGGTAATACCATTCTGCGAATCTTGTTACAGAGCCCGAGACTACTTATTACACGGGGATGAACCTTTGTTGGTAAGAACTATATTAAATAAATTACGTGGTTCCGCATATAGAATTGTTGGACGTGCACAGTTCGCTAGTGTAGAGGAACTTTGCGATAAAATTAGATAATTGTTTTCACCATTCAAAAGTGCAAATTACTATAGAGGAGAACTTAGTAGAACATATCAGATGAATAACCAAAGTGTATTAGTCTTCGCCATTAGGATACAAGAACTTCGAGATTTAATTTCAGACGGAGAAAGACAAAGATACGGACAAATTGATACAAGGACAGAAATAGAAATACAGAAAGAAGCTATGGAAGCTTTTATTCAGGGATTATTGCCCGATATAGCAACAAGATTAAGAATTGAAGGATATTCTTCACTAGAAAACTCCGTCGAAAAAGCAATCCGTATCCACACAGAGATCAAAGATGAAAACGATAGATTTAGAAGAAACAATCGTAGCGATAACCAACAATCAAATTTTAGAAAATGGGATAACAGACAACAAAACAATAAAATTAGAAACGAAAACCGTTCTCGTGATAAATTTTCATATCAAAGAAATGATGTAAGTAATAAAAGAAATGAAAATCGAGAATACAGTCCCAAACGCTACGATGAAAGGCGCGGAGATCCCCGTGACCGTGATTGGAATCAAGATTATAAAAATGATAAAATTTGTCGCTACTGCAAACGACCTGGACACCTTATAGAAGAATGTAAACAATTACGAGCTCGCAAAGAATATGAGCGTCAAGCCCAGGGATCTCGTATGCTTCCGTACACGGCTCGCTTCCCCTGTTTTTCGCCCGTATTTCGATCCCCACTACTATTCCCCTCATGCGTGCTCATGCGCGTTCGCGAAGCTCTCCGCAGCGGTACCGTGAAAATCAGTGCATACCCCCACCAACTATTGGTCCCCACCATGGTCGCGTCGTCCCCACTTTCCGGCGTGTACGGATGGACACGAGATCCCTGGTCAAGCCATGCAGCGAGATCAGACGGAAAACAAGCAAAGCCCGTCATCGGATCGCGCGGGGCAGGGCCCGATAACCCAAAACAGCGGGACTTATCCAATAATCAAGAAAGAAGAGAAGAAAAATTCTCTCCAGGACGAATTTACACAGGAATCAATGAACGACGAGACAGATCCGAAAATGGAACCACTTCGCAAGATCTTCGAAATCTAGATATTAATCTCGCCAACTTCGACTTAATACCATGTACCAGAATTTATTCGCCCAATTTAAAAAGACAAGCCCAATTTATTATAGATACCGGCGCGGAAGCCAATTTAATCAAAAACTCGCTCCTCTCCTCAAATACGCACCTCGATACCAGTATACGGCCGTCACTTAAAGGTATAGGGCATGGACTAGCCCCGACACTTGGACGAGTCATTCTTCACATACTTGGGTACCCAGTCCCGTTCTACGTTGTAGCTGACGAATTCTATATTCTTTACGATGGAATCCTAGGAGCCGAATTCCTCTTGAATCATTCCGCCAAGGTAGATTATGCTAAACGAATCATTACTTGGAATGAATGGAAAATCCCATTCTTTGAAGAAGAAAGAATCGTTCTCAAAAGCAGAACAGTTACTCTCATGAATGTATTTATCACACATCCTAATCAACTTACGGGCTATATCAGAAGGCATGACATCAAGAAGGGCGTTTTATTTTGCCAATGCATCGTGACACATAGGAATGGCCGAGCTTACGTTAAATGTTACAATCTTACAGCTGATCATATCGAGTTAATAATACCTCAAGTCAAGTCGGAATCATATGAGATTATTGAGAAAAATGAACATGAACCTATAAAAACAAACTCCTGTGAAATACAAACTACAAGATACGAAGAACTTTTAAAACTATTACGTCTAAACCATTTGAATAAAGAAGAAAAGGAACATATTTTGAATCTGGTTGAAGAATACCAAGAATATTTTCATCTCCCTGCAGAACAATTAACTTGTGCCAGAGGAGTCACACATCGAATCAACACTACAGACAATGTCCCAATTAATTCTAAACAATATAGATGCCCTCCAATCCACAAAGAGGAGATCAATCGGCAAATTCAGGAATTGTTGAGGGACGGTATAATTCAGGCATCAAAATCACCATATAACTCACCTTTATGGATAGTACCGAAAAAGCCTGATTCAAACGGAAATAAACGTTGGAGAGTAGTAATAGATTTTCGGGCATTAAATAAAAAAACAATTGGAGACGCATATCCTCTCCCAAATTTTAGATCAAGTTGGTGGAGCTAAATATTTCAGTATATTGGATTTAGCTTCAGGATTCCACCAAATACCAATGGAAAAGGAGGACGCACCTAAAACTGCATTTTCTACACCATACGGACATTACGAATTTACCCGTATGCCATTTGGATTGAAGAATGCACCTGCTACATTTTAAAGACACATGAACAACCTGTTATCTGGGCTACAAGGATGGGAATTATTCATCTATATGGATGACTTTGTAATTTATGCAGCAACATTAAAAGAACATGAGACCAAATTCAGGAGAATGATGGAAAGATTGAAGGAAGGAAATGTAAAACTTCAACCCGATAAATGTGAATTTTTGAGAAAAGAAGTAACATATTTAGGACATATACTTAGTGAAAAAGGAGTACAACCAGATCCAAAAAAATTAGAAGTTGTGAAAGAATTCTCAATACCTAAAAATTCAAAACAAATTAAACAATTTTTAGGATTAACTGAATATTGGAGGGATCGGTTCGTGTCGCCGCGGCGAACTGACGTACCTCAAGACGGCTCCGTATTTTAAAGTAATTTAAAGAAATAAAGAAGGTGTAAAAAAGTATAGGAACGTGCTAATATAATCTGTTAACGATTATTGTTAAAGTGGAATGACCGGTTAGAGCCAACAGGCAATAAATTTTAAATATGTTAAGGAGACAAAAATTTCAACTGTCAGAACGTGACGTCACACGGAGAGTTAAGTCTAGTAAAAGCGAAAAACTAGGCCCTTCGATTTAGAAGAATAGGGAATAGGTACGTCAAACCGAATCCACAGTGCAAAAGAAAGGAGACGACAGCGAAAGAACAGCAAGGCAAGGGAAATATCCGGCTAAATATAAGATTTAAGGTATGTGTCTTGTCTTAACGTTATTCAAAATGGCTGGATTACAGCTGAGTTTGACAGGCCGATACGAAACGGGCCGGTATACGACAACACGCGATCTATACTAGGAATTAAGACGAGAGATAAGCGCAGGGAACGACCACTAATATTCCGGAAATTAATAAAAAGAACTCGGATTTATTGTTCTCTATTCATCTACTCAATTAATTAAGAACCGTCAGATAAAAATAAAGCAGAATCGCGAAAATTAGATACGATGAACAACTAAGGTAGTAAATACGTCATACTCCGGAACACAGACGCCACCGTAATCTGAGAGACGTAAACTGCGACTATGCTGCTATGCATGCTATGCCATGCTACTGTCGGTACGGTAAACAGAGTCGAACTCGCGCCGGAATTAATATCAGCCGTCGATAAAGATGGAACTTTATAGTCCCGCACCGAATAATAGGAAATCGAAGTATATGAACGAATAAATTCCGGACGGTTAGTCAAGGAAGCAAAAATCCGAATGAAAAAATAAAGCTAATCTCGTACTGTAAATAGATCAAACAAGCAGATTTTTATCGCATACCACGCATGCAAAAAATCAGGATCCGTTTAATGACCACCTAGAATTATTTTCTTGCCATGTAACTAGAAGGAATAAATGCTAGGAAAGGTTAAGGACCAGGGAAATAAAATATAAGACAAAAACGAAAGGCGAAGCGTTAAGAAGGCATTGAAGTTGTAGGAGATTGAATCTCAAAGTTTAATCAGCATCTCCCTCTACCCTGGACGCTACACTGAGACCGAGCCACAATTCGCTGAAAACCTGGAAAATGAGCAGAAATCGAATCAGAGATATCAATATGATATCGACGATCGGAATTTCTATCTGGAAAAAAGAATAAAAAATGAAAATGTTAGAGCGAACAACTTGCGGAAACATGAAAGCATAAAAGTATGAAGTAAAATTAACCCCAGTGAATCCTTTTACCCCTGTTCCCTTCTATCCCGAATTCCTCTATCTCCAGAAAGTATGAGTGACGAGTGTATGTGTGTGTGGGCTGACACGTGCAGCATCGACACTGGGAGTGCCCGTAAGCGGCGGGATTGTTCCCATCCCGTCGTTTCTCCCGGGCTGATGTGAGCTAGCTCTGCCGAGGTGATCGGGCTGCACGGTGTCCGGGGATGGCCACTTCGGTCCCTGGCCAGGAAGTGCAGGTTGAGTGGAGGTATCGGAGCCTCCATCGTTTACGGGCGAGTTTCTCTTCGTCTGATGTACCGGAGGAGACTAAGTGCAAGGCACGGGATCTCCTGAGTTCCGGGAAGCTATGAGGTCCTTCCTGTAGTGGGTGCACCCTCCCGTGCTGCGGCCCGCTCCCTCCTGCACGATGCGCCATTTAAAAATAAATTATGTCTATTAACTTTAACCCCAAAACAAAACAAGGTACGCCTAAACAAGGGATGTTAGATTTCGGGAGGGATCTGACTGAATGCACAGGTCGTGCGCTCAGTGAAATTGAATTCAGCCGAGACGAAAACCAGAGACTAACTGACACAGATAAGGAGTCCTACGACAGCGCACACGCACCAAAGTTCTCGTTGGCGCGAAGTCCAGTGGGACCATCCGGGCAACCATCACTATCCAATGCTTCGTGCGATGACGACAACGTCTTCCGCACTCCAGTAGGGTCGATGACAAGGAGCTCGATAAAACTGACCAAAAGGAAAAGAAGTAATGAAAAAAAGAAATCCAATGAGCAAGAAAGGAGCGAAGATAAAAAAAGGAAGAAACTGAGCTTATCGAGGAATGACTCGTTCGATGAATCATGCTCGGAAGGGGAGGAGAGCGAAGCCTCGACAGACGCGGTAAATCAACCATGTATGGCATTAATAGGCTCCTTGTTGGAATGCGTTCGGGAGATCCAGCACGTTCGAACAAGGTCATCTAATCTGCAAGGCCCGTTCCAAAAAAGACTGAGAATTGCAGAAGAAACAATAAAAGAGGTCAGCTCTAAATTATCAGGCAGGACGAAAGGAAAGTGTGATGGAGCAGCGAATCACAAACTCGAAGAGGAGAATAATAAGCTGAAAGCTCATACAGCAGTCTTAGAAAAAAGGAGTACGCTACTAGAAAAAGAAGTCGGCAAAAGAAAGAAAGACGAGAGCAAAACCCCTGACGATAACACTGCCTACAGGCAAATGAAAGAAATGAAAGAAAGCCTAGACCGACAGATGCTCGATTTCAAGGAGGAAATAAAAGGGATGATTGTCGCAGGATTCGCAAACGCAAACCCCTCCGCCAAAGAGGGTGAAAGCAAAAAAAAATGATAAAGACACAAACGACGACGTAGAGGACAATATGAACAGATTTGCAAAAACGGTCACTACGAAGTGGACGGAGGTTGTTGGGAGAAAACAAAAGAGCCGCAACAAGGAAATCGCTCAACAACAGAAGAAAAAGACCGCGAAACCCCAAGAACCGGCGACAAACAATCAATACGCAAGAAAAAAATTGCCAAAAAAACATACAGACCGCGCGGTAATACATATTATAAAGGAAAAAGGTTGCGAAATAGACTATGCAGACATTATGAAGAAGGCGCGCGAAAATATAAATATTCAAGATTTAGGGATCGAAGGAGTAAGACCAAGATCGTCGCTAAACGGTGGACTTATTCTTGAAATATCCGAAAAAAGGATGGAGACGAACACAGAGATTCTCGCGACAAAGATTGCCGATCTCTTAGCAAAAGAAAGAGTAAGGATAACATGCCCTAAAAAATGGAAAGAAGTAATTGCACTAGGAATGGACCTATCAATAAGCGAGAGCGACATTATCGATGCAATCAAAAGAGAGACTGGGGCCGACCAAGAAATAAAAATCGGAACAATAAGAAAGAATGTGCGCGGTACCAGCTCAGCATCGATTAAATGCAAAGAGGAAACCGCTTTCAAGCTCCTGACAAGCGGAAGAATTAGAATGGGATGGTCCGATGTCAAAATAATAGAAGCCGAAGCTAGACCCCCACAATGCTATAAATGTTGGGAGTATGGACACGTGAGTGGAGCATGTAGGAACTCGGTCGACAGAACAGGGTGGTGATATAAGTGCGAAGGAAAGGAGCACGTCGCGAGAGACTGTCAGGCAGCCGACATAATCTGCAGGCTATGTGAGGACGGTAAACTTCTCCCAAAGCATAGAATGGGTAGCAGTACATGCGGGTCGTTACAGAGGTTCAAGGAGAATCCCAGACCTGGAAGGAACAGTGATTCCAAGCGTAAGAAAGTAATCAATAAAGAGAAACCAAATAAAGCACTCACCTTGGACACTGACTTGGAAGTACAAGTGGAAAGCTCAAAAGATAGCAAACACGACCTCCCGAGACGAACCTGAAAAAGGGAAATAAATTTTGTTTTTGTTTTAATTCAAACAGACATGGATATTAAAATCCTACAATCAAACCTCAATAATTCGTACGCGGCTCACTTACTGTTCCTGAAATACTGCAACGACACTGCAGCGGACATTGGTATAATCAGCGAGCCACGTAAAAACCTAGACAAACAATGGCTGAGTGACACAAGCGGGAAAGCAGCAATCTATATGAACGAAAGTAAGAAAATATCACCACTCAAGGTAAGAAGCTGTGGTGAAGGCTTTATTCTTGCTGGCAACGACGATCTGTGGATATGCGCATGCTACTTCTCTCCAAATAAGCCAATATCGGCATTTGAAAAACTGCTGAAAGAAATAAAAAGAGCCATACTTCACGAAGTAAGAAAAGTTCCAATAATCATTGGAGGAGATTTGAACGCGCACAGAAAAAATGGGGAAACACAAAAACAATGCAAAGGGTAGAGTTCTAGAAAGATGGGCAATAGCGAATAACTTACTTTTGTTGAACGAAGGAAACGCAGTCACATGCATAAGACCTCAAGGCTCTTCGATCGTGGATGTCACCTGGGCGAATGAATTGGCAATAAAGAAGATCTGGAACTGGAGAGTACACGAAGAGATTGAAACGCTCTCGGACCATCAGTACATCTCCATGGATTTTCTCAACAGAAAGAGTGCCCCTGGAAAGACAATACAAAACTGTGCAGATTACTTCCCAAGATGGAATGTCAAGAAACTCGATACAGATATGTGTAGAGCTATCCTGACATCCGAATCGTGGAACATCTTAGCAGTCAACTCCCAGAACCTAGAACAAGAGATCAACAAATTAGAGGAAACTTTAACGAGGGTCTGTAACCATTCGTTGCCGAGAAAAAAGGTATGCCACACAAAGCATCCCAACGAATGGTGGGATGCGAATCTATCAGCATTGAGATATGAATGTCTGAAGAAAAGGAGAGCATGGCAGAAAGAAAAGAAGAAAACGCAGCCTGTACACGCAGAACTGAAACAAAAAGAAATTCTATACAGAGAGATAAAGAAGACATACAAGAAAACAATAATCTCCGCCAAACTTCAAACCTGGAAGAAAATCTTGCTGTCGCTAGACGACGATCCATGGGGCAGGGCATACAAATGGTCTAAAAAGATGAGGAACATCGATGGTCCAGTCCCAACAGAAAGTATGTGTCCGAAATTACTAAGTAACATCGTTGATACTCTCTTCCCGGTGAGCCATAGCTGGTCTCCCCCGAGACCATCAGGGGAATGGCGCACGGAATGGGAAGTCTTACCTGAGGAGTTAGAAAGAAGCGTTAAAAAAATGAATAAAAAGAAGACAGCTCCAGATCCGAAAGGTGTTCCGGCCTCAATCGTCAGCCTCACCTTCGAGACCATGGAGTCGCGCCTAAGAGATATATTTAATGCGTGCGTGAGATTCAGGTTCTTCCCAACGAGTTGGAAAACCGCTAAACTTGTTCTGCTGAGCAAACCAGGGAAACCGCCAGATGATCCGTCAGCGTACAGACCAATCTGTCTGTTGGACGACATCGGTAAAATGTTCGAGAGAATAATTGGCGAAAGAATCGAACAAATATCCGCATCCAGCGAAGATACTCTCTCACGATGGCAATTCGGCTTCCGAAAGGAGCTGAGTACCATCGATGCAATAAAAAGAGTTAAGGACTTCATCAGCTGCAACACGGAAAGAGGCAAATGTGTGGTCGCTGTAAGCATCGATATAAGTAACGCCTTTAATTCCCTCCCGTGGCCGGCGATAATAAAAGCAATGGAAAAAAGACGGTTTCCCAGTTACCTCAAAGAAATTATCGTTGCCTACTGCCGTTTAAAAGTGGCAACCAATAAAACAACGATAACATGCTTCCACCCCAGAAATATGAGAATCATGCAGGAACAGAAGCAGATATCGATCAACGGTACGAACATTCACATGTTGTGTGAAATGAGATACCTAGGAGTAATACTGGACGAAAGGATGACATTTAGCAACCACATCGAATACCTCGTTCCCAGGCTGAGAGGATATACGAACAGTCTTATTCAGATCCTCCCCAATCTGGGCGGCCCGCGTGAGGAAATTCGGAGACTCTATGTTAACTCGTTTAATTCAATGCGTTATACGGCGTTACACGGTAGGTATTCAAGGCGTTATACGGTAACCACATATGGGCAACCGAGGTGTTAGAAAACAAGCACCTGCTAAACGGAATAATTACCGAACAAAAAAGAATGGCACTTCGTGTAATCAGAGGATACAAAACAATAGCGACGCAGGCTGTCTTTCTTCTCGCGAGTTCACCGCCGATAGACGTCCTTATAAAGGCCTTTGATAAATAGTTCAAAATCACACGCTCGCTGAGACTTTCCGGCGCTATGGACCTAAAAAGAGAAAAAATAAGATTAAAGGAAGAGAGGCAGACAGAGATATTACAAACATGGAAGAAGAAACTACAACTAACAGACAATCGAGAACAAAAAGTAGTTAAAGCAATCCTACCATGCTTCGATAGATGGACGACGCGTCCACACGCGACTCCGTCCACGGAGGTTTGTCATTTAGAATGACACAAATGATATCGGGTCACGATTGCTTCGGCAATTTCCTACACAGAATAAAGAAAGAACCTTCACCGAAGTGCCATCACTGTGAAGCTCAAAGGGATGACAACATTCACACAGCATTTTGTTGTCCAGCGTGGGAAGAAGACAGGAAAAGACTTTTCGATAAAATTGGGCAAATATCCAACATAAATGAAACAAGAGAGAGTATCCTCAGTTCCCCTGAAAATTGGGATGCATACAAACTCTTCTTTGAATCGGTTATTCTAAAAAAAGAAAAATACGAGAAAGAAAGAGAGAACAGTAGAGAAATTCTACAACAAAATCTCACAAGTATTTATCAAAGATGTAGAATGAGAATAGGATAACATAACCTAACCTGTCGCGTGATGATCGTTATGACTTGCAATAGAACCTTCACTGTCACAAGGAAACCTACTGCGGAGAAAGAAATGTGACGTGCATCTTAGCACAGATTATTTCATACGTGCCAATTTAAATCAGGAGAAATGCACCTGGAGTAGTAAGCTGTTTACAGCAGCCATTTCGGATAACCGATAACCTCATCGGGATCGGTACATGCGCAGCTCCGCACTGTACAGAGAACAAGACGCATCCACACGGACATTGTATACTCGTCCACATCAATTATGTTGTACACTCAATGTCAAAGATTGGACGCGTACGAATGCAGCTAATCATTATAGTAAGAAAGAGCGCGCATTTAACCGCAAAGAAGCACGAATGGTTTCGCGTATTTAACCGCAAAAAAAGCACAAATGGTTTCGCGTATTTAACCGTCCGCGGTCGTGTATTTAACCGAAACGAAACAAACGGTATGCATGAAGGAATGAATCGCGTATTTAACCGCACTAATGTATGAATGCACCCGCGTATTTATCCGACCAAGATCGCGTATTTATCCGGTACGATTCAATTAGTATATAACATGATTAATTGAACAATGACGTTATGACACAATGTACCCTCAGTACGTGTGTGTAAAGGAAAAGAAAAACTTCGAACAAATGACTCTGTTCGAAATCAATCGGGTAAGAATACCTCCCGAATGGTTTGAGGGAAACGAAATAGGAATGTACCTCCCCCAGTATGGGTTGAGAAGTCTACAGGAGTTTCATAGGAAAAAAGCGCGGGGAGGATTCGGAGCAATCCGAAAGGGGTCCCGAATTCTCCCCGTTGCGCACTCAAAGGGTCATCGCGGGGTTTTAGCCGGTTCGAATCCGGCACTACCCCTGGGCCGATCTCATTGAGGTCGGCACGGGGGTGTCTGTGGAGATGTCCCCGTGTTAAAAAAAAAGGGTTAACTGGATATTATCGAAGATTTAACCAAAATTATTCAAAAATAGCCAAACCATTAACTGATCTTTTAAAGAAAGCAAGGAAATTCGAGTGGACACCTAAGCAACAAGAAGCATTCGAAATCTTACGGGATAAAATATGTGAATCACCAATACTACAATTTTCAGATTTTACCAAACCATTCATTTTAACAACTGATGAGATATTCTCAGTGAAGGTGAAATTGGCAAGGATTTACCAGTTGCCTTCACTTCAAAAATCCTTAATGAACACGACCAAAAATATTCCACTATTGAAAAAGAATGTTTAGCTGTAATATACAATGTTAACCATTTCAGGCCATATTTATATGGAAGAAAATTTAAAATAATGACTGACCACAAACCTCTAGTTTGGTTGCATAATATTAAGGATCCTATATCCAGACTCTAGAAATGGAAATTGAAATTATCAGAATACGAATATGAAATCGTTTATCGACAAGGAACCACAAATTTAAATGCAGATGCACTATCCCGAAATCCTCCTGAACCACGTATCCTCCCGATTGATTTATCTGATGAAGAAGGAATATTTACGCCAAGGGTTAGAAATAGAAAATCAAAGGAATTACCAGAAGAAGCAAAACAAGATGAGAAACGTCAAAAAATCCAGCCCGAACAAACTAAACCATCCACCTCGGCAGATCAAATTGAACAATTATCGGAAACCGGAAAAATCCAACTTGAACCTGTTGAACCACTTACTCCACAAGAAGCAGAAATAATCGAACAAACAAGGAACGAAGATGAAATAATTAATGAAGTACTACCAGACCCACCAGAGGATGAAGAACCATTCATTGAAATTCCACCCGAACCTCCCGACGAAGATTCAACTATGTACGAAGACTGGGACAAAGACTCATTGGACTCAGAAAGCATAAATTCTAATGAACCCGAAGACATTGATATCATATTTGATGAACCACCGCAATATGAATTTCTTAAAATAGTAAAGACTAAAGAACCATTATTAATTCAAAAAAATAATTTAGTAGTATTTTTGACATACCAAGGTACACCTGCGTGTGAAGGAGCCAAAGAATTACAGGAAGCAAATTTATTACCAGACATCAGTGAAATTATTCCTAATATACCAAAAGTAGAACCATATGAAAATCATTACTTAATTTTTGTTCCAATTCAGGAAAGGAAAACAGCTCCAATAACCGCGAATCAAATAATTACCGGACTAAGAATTATAAAAAATGTTTTAGACGAATTGAATCTTTCCAGTTTTGCTATTAGAGAATCTCCATCATTAGGAGATGTATCATGGTATTTAATAAATAAGAGAATAGTAGAATTATTTAGCGATTACAGAATTACAATAACATATTGTCAAGGAAAATTAAAGGTACCTCCAGAAAATGAAAGATTAAGAATAATTATAGAAACTCATAATTCAATAATTAATGGACATAAGGGTGTAACTAAAACCCTCGAAAGAATTAAAACAAAATATGTATGGCCAAATATGAAAACACAGGTACAAAATTATGTAAAAACATGTGAAATCTGTCAGCTTAAAAAATTAACTAGAGTAAAAACTAAACAACCTATGATAATAACAGATACACCTGGCCATGCATTTGATAAAGTAGCTATAGACATAATGGGACCGTTACCCATTACAATTACAGGTAATATATATATTCTGACCATGCAAGATCTGTTGACCAAATATTCCATAGCTATACCTTTAAATAATACAAGTTCAATTTCTATAGCTGATTCTATGTTAAAACGTTTGATCTGTGTCTTCGGCGCACCTAAAGCTATTCTTACTGATCAAGGAGCGAATCTAATCTCTTCAATTATAAATTACATAGCAAAGCGATTTGGCATAAAACAGTATAAAACAATTGCGTACAACTGATCATTGGAAAGATCACATCGTGTTTTATCAGAATATTTAAAAATAGAAACACAAAAAGATAGAGATTGGGATACATGGTTAGATCTCGCTATGTTTTCATATAATACTAGTGTTCATGAAGGAACTAAATACAGACCATATGAATTAGTATTTGGAAGAACCGTTAGAATACCAAGTTCCGAACCAGAAATAGATGATAGAGTAGAAACGACATATTTTGAATACCTAAACAATTTATTTGAAGTACTAAAAGAAGTACAGACCGCGGCACACCAAAATCTGGTAAAGGCAAAAGAAAGATCTAGAAGATACTATGATGCGAGAATTAATATTCAAACGTTCAGCCCTGGGCAATGGGTTTACGTATTAAAAGAACCAACAAATAAACTTGATAATCAATATACAGGCTCATATCAGATTTTGGAAATATTGCCAAGACATAATTTAAAAATTAAAATTAAGGATAGATATAAAATAATTCACCAAGATAAATGTAAACTGGCAAAACAGATATGATTTACAGAATGCACGCATACCTCCTGATTGTCATCGCGATAATTAATACTACTAAAGGCCTCATCGGATACGCCTGTGGAGGACCAATCATGAACCACACCACGATATCTTTGCTGGATATGGATGAATGCAAATTACCTGGACCAAACGTGAAAACTACAAAAACCCATATACAACTGCTCCAACTCTCTGGGTACGACCACACAGAAATTACCCAATGTCAAGTGAACGTTAGAAGAATCATACTGCATTGTGGAATGCATTCCCACATATCAGCTGTACAAAATGGTTTCACCGAATACATCCATGAAACCACACGAGATTCATGCCAGAGACTACACCAAGAAGGAATTTTATTTCTGGGCACTGCAATTTTGACAGGAATAGCTCGGAATTCTACAACTCATCGTACAATAACGCTGGCTGGAACTTCAGAAGCAGACGGAACTTGTTATGGAACCACTTATTCAGATCCTTATGGATCATGGACCAACGTAGTTGTTCAAGACAACATTGAAATTAAATTGAAAAACCAAATGGCAAGAATTAAAATGGATTCAGGAAAGATAATCTTACCATCAGGAACAACATGTAACTTAGCAGCTTCAACCTGTATTGACTATGTTTCTGGGAACACGTATTGGAAATCATTACCAACCGATACTTGTGAATTAAAATCTTACGATGTACTTTATGAAGGATTGGCCGATAAAATAGAAGAGGAAACAGCGGCACAACATCCAACTATTTACAGCTTAACCACAGAAAGCATCACATTTGCTTTAACACAGATTGGAGAACATCGAATATGCGGATATTCAGTACTCTCAACAGAACATCCAAGGTTATACATCATGGAAACCACTCCAGGAAATTCAATTATAAAACAGAAAGGACCTCACGTAGATAATCTGGACATATTTACTTATATAAATTCAAAATTTATTTACGTGGAAAAACACGTAAAAACCCAATTAACATCATTATATCAAAGTATAGTTTTACAAAAATGTGAATCAGAAAATCAAATATTAAGAAATGCTTTATCACTAATATCGTTAACCCCAGAAGAATTTGCATACATAGTCGCAGGGAAACCCGGATACATTGCTGTAAATGCAGGAGAAGTAATACACATTCTCCAATGTATACCAGTAAATGTGCAAGTTCGGAAAACAGAAGATTGTTACAATGAATTACCAGTAACACATAACAATGTAACATATTTCTTGTCGCCAAAAACAAGAATTCTAACAAGATATGGAACTAAACGTCAATGCAATCCATTATTACCAACTATTTATAAAATCGATAATCAATGGGTAAAACTTACACCATCCCCGATGATTACAGAGAAACCTCAGAAGACGAAGCCAATTTCCGAACTAAATTGGAATTATCTAACTCCAACTTCATTAGCCACAAGTGGTATTTATTCACAAGAAGAATTACAACAATTACGAGATCATATTATGTTTCCAGCAGAAAAACCAGCAGTAGTACATGAGATTGTTAGAGAAATGACCAATGAAGAAACAAAAACCATCTCAATTAATGGAATATTGAACGAACAAGCAATCGAGAAAATTACAAAATCAGCAATTAATAGGATTTGGGAAGGATTCATGGAATTTGGATCAATAAGCGCAGCTCTTATAGGAATATTTATTATTCTCAAATTTATTAAAAGTCTTATTGACATTGTAATTAATGGATACACTTTACATTCTATGTATGGATGCAGTATACATATATTGGGAGCCATATTTTCGTCCATCACATATCTTCTGGTCCATCTCCATGGAAAAGCAGAATCAACCTACGACATGGAATCCAGCAGTCACAATCAACCCAGCGCATCCGAGAAGGAAGTAAACAAGCCAATTACGGTCCAAGAACTGAAAAATAAAATAGAAAGTATGAAAGATTAAAAGAAAAAGGGAAATCAAAATTATTAATATGTACAAAATAAATTTTGGACATTAGCCCAAAATTTATTTTCATAAGGAGGGAGGTGTCACATCCTTGCGTATGTTACGTATTTTAAGTATAACTTCATATATTATTTTTTTTTTTTTC
>NW_017177385.1:23576-26320 GCF_001652005.2 Ceratina calcarata
TAATAGAATTATAAACAATTTCAAAGTGTTTTGTCCTATTCTGACAGATTTGTTAGGGGGTTGAACGGTGGAGCAGGCCTGTAGGCGCTCCCCTCAACTAAACGAAGGGCCAGTGTGATTAGAGCAGTCCTGTAGGCGCTCCCGCTGACCTGGAGTTTTCAGAATAGCGGATCCTGAATAGAGCAGTCCTGTAGGCGCTCCGGATCTTTTGAAATGGAAAAGGACACGAACACCGTAAGAGTTGTTTATGGAATAATAGAATAATTTAATAAGAGTAATTTATCTAAATTATATTCAATACGCAGTCAGGACGAGTTAATAAAAGAAGGCCCAATAAAAGAAAACGCAGAGCCGGAAAAAGGGAAAGAGAAAAGAAATTCCGTAATAAAATATTATACGAAATACGAGAACAACTCCGGCTGGCTGAGGAAAACCGAATTTCGAGTCACCCTGAAGGGCCTTGTTACTCTCCGCCGTCGCAAGCATCCACAATAGTGATATCGGATGACGAGGAAACCCCTGAGATACCGACTATAGATACAGATACGGCAGTTAAAATTAATAATCATTACGAATTCCCAACTGAATTACTAGTCAGATATATTCAGGATTATAAAAAGTACATGCAAAACGTAGAATAAATTATACTATTTTTGGGGTGCAATTAAATAGAGGATAATAAATAAAATTGATATTTGTTATAAAATTTATTCAGAATTCCTATTTATAAAGCCCTTTCCAAAAAATCCAATTCCAAGCACCTGTCGGGACGTGTAAGCGTCTACCGGGTGTCTCCGAGAATTGGCGAACCCACATTCCTGCCGGACGACCCAATCCTAATAACAGAAGAAAAATACAAATTTAAAAATAAAATAATTCGTTTTTATAAATAAATAATAATTACATACCTGAGTGACCCTCGAGCCGCTCCGAGGCGCTTAGGTCCGTCGTCCGGTCCATTTCCTAATCTCCATCCCATCCTCAACTGTGACGTTTCCTCCTCCAGGACGTCACAGGTATTTCGTGCTGAATCTTCTCGTTTGGACTGTCTGAAGACTGTGTGCTACGTACAATTTTGATCCAGGCCATAGTTTGGGAATTATTTCACTTTATATGGAAAAATAGCCGAAAACGGCTCGATTTTCGGCTAAATGTCGAAAAATTCCTTCTTTCTACGCCGATTCCCATGGGTATTTCGTGCTGAATCTTCTCGTTTGGACTGTCTGAAGACTCTGTGCTACGTACAATTTTGATCCAGGCCATAGTTTGGGAATTATTTCACTTTATATGGAAAAATAGCCGAAAACGGCTCGATTTTCGGCTAAATGTCGAAAAATTCCTTCTTTCTACGCCGATTCCCATGGGTATTTCGTGCTGAATCTTCTCGTTTGGACTGTCTGAAGACTCTGTGCTACGTACAATTTTGATCCAGGCCATAGTTTGGGAATTATTTCACTTTATATGGAAAAATAGCCGAAAACGGCTCGATTTTCGGCTAAATGTCGAAAAATTCCTTCTTTCTACGCCGATTCCCATGGGTATTTCGTGCTGAATCTTCTCGTTTGGACTGTCTGAAGACTCTGTGCTACGTACAATTTTGATCCAGGCCATAGTTTGGGAATTATTTCACTTTATATGGAAAAATAGCCGAAAACGGCTCGATTTTCGGCTAAATGTCGAAAAATTCCTTCTTTCTACGCCGATTCCCATGGGTATTTCGTGCTGAATCTTCTCGTTTGGACTGTCTGAAGACTCTGTGCTACGTACAATTTTGATCCAGGCCATAGTTTGGGAATTATTTCACTTTATATGGAAAAATAGCCGAAAACGGCTCGATTTTCGGCTAAATGTCGAAAAATTCCTTCTTTCTACGCCGATTCCCATGGGTATTTCGTGCTGAATCTTCTCGTTTGGACTGTCTGAAGACTCTGTGCTACGTACAATTTTGATCCAGGCCATAGTTTGGGAATTATTTCACTTTATATGGAAAAATAGCCGAAAACGGCTCGATTTTCGGCTAAATGTCGAAAAATTCCTTCTTTCTACGCCGATTCCCATGGGTATTTCGTGCTGAATCTTCTCGTTTGGACTGTCTGAAGACTCTGTGCTACGTACAATTTTGATCCAGGCCATAGTTTGGGAATTATTTCACTTTATATGGAAAAATAGCCGAAAACGGCTCGATTCTCGGCTAAATGTCGAAAAATTCCTTCTTTATACGCCGATTCCCATGGGTATTTCGTGCTAAATCTTCTCGTTTGGACTGTCTGAAGACTGTGTGCTACGTACAATTTTGATCCAGGCCACAGTTTGGGAATTATTTCACTTTATATGGATAAATAGCCGAAAACGGCTCGATTTTCGGCAAAATGTCGAAAAATTCCTTCTTTCTACGCCGATTCCCATGGGTATTTCGTGCTGAATCTTCTCGTTTGGACTGTCTGAAGACTCTGTGCTACGTACAATTTTGATCCAGGCCATAGTTTGGGAATTATTTCACTTTATATGGAAAAATAGCCGAAAACGGCTCGATTTTCGGCTAAATGTCGAAAAATTCCTTCTTTCTACGCCGATTCCCATGGGTATTTCGTGCTGAATCTTCTCGTTTGGACTGTCTGAAGACTCTGTGCTACGTACAATTTTGATCCAGGCCATAGTTTGGGAATTATTTCACTTTATATGGAAAAATAGCCGAAAACGGCTCGATTTTCGGCTAAATGTCGAAAAATTCCTTCTTTCTACGC
>NW_017177385.1:27094-28547 GCF_001652005.2 Ceratina calcarata
TCGTGACAAATTTTCATATCAAAGAAATGATCTAAATAATAAATATAGGAATGAAAATCAAGGATATAGTCCCAAACGTTATGATGAAAGGCGCGGAGATCCTCGTGACCGTGATCGAAACCAGGATTATAAAAATGATAAAATTTGTCGCTACTGCAAACACCCTGGACATCTTATAGAAGAATGTAAACTATTGCAGGCTCGCAAAGAATATGATCGTCGAGCTATGCAACAAGACCAGATGGGAAACAAGCAAGGCCCGTCATCGGACCGCGCGGGGCAGGGCCCGATAACTCAAAACCGCGGAACTTATCCTATAATCAAGAAAGAAGAGGAGGAAAATCCTCTCCAGGACGAATTTACACAGGAATCAATGAACAACGAGACAGATCAGAAAATGGAAACACTTCGCAAAATCTTCGAAATCTAGATATTAATCTCGCCAACCTCGACTTAATACCATGTACCAGAATTTATTCGCCCGATTTAAAAAGACAAGCCCAATTTATTATAGATACCGGCGCGGAAGCCAATCTAATTAAAAAATCGCTCCTCTCTTCAGATACATATCTTGATACCAGTGTGCGTCCGTCACTTAAAGGTATAGGGCATGGATTAGCCCCTACACTTGGACGAGTCATTATTCACATACTTGGGTACCCAATCCCGTTTTACGTAGTACCAGACGAATTTTATATTCCTTATGATGGAATCCTAGGAGCTGAGTTCCTCTTGAATCATTCCGCCAAGGTAGATTATGCTAAACGAATTATTACTTGGAATGAATGGAAAATCCCATTCTTTGAAGAAGAAAGAATCGTTCTCAAAAGCAGAACAGTTACTCTTATGAATGTATTTATTACACATCCTAATCAACTTACGGGCTATATCAGAAGACATGACATTAAGAAGGGCGTTTTCTTTGGCCAATGTATCGTGACACATCGGAATGGCCGAGCATACGTCAAATGTTACAATCTTACAGCTGATCATGTTGAGTTAACAATACCTCAAGTCGAGTCGGAATCATATGAGATTATTGAAAAAATTGAACATGAACCCATAGGAATAAATTCCTGTGAAATACAAACTACAAGATATGAAGAACTTTTAAAACTATTACGTCTAAACCATTTGAATAAGGAAGAAAAGGAACATATTCTAAATCTGGTCGAGGAATACCAGGAATATTTTCATCTCCCTGGAGAACAATTAACCTGTGCCAAAGGAGTCACACATCGAATCAATACTACAGACAATATCCCAATTAACTCTAAACAATATAGATACCCTCCAATCCACAAAGAAGAGATTAATCGGCAAATTCAGGAATTATTAAGGGACGGTATAATTCAGGCATCAAAATCACCATATAATTCACCTTTATGGATTGTACCCAAAAAGCCTGATTCAAACGGAAATAAACGTTGGAGAGTAGTAATAGATTTTCGGG
>NW_017177386.1:0-815 GCF_001652005.2 Ceratina calcarata
CTCCCCCCGATCGATATGAAGCCGCAATAATCTGGAGACCCGCAAGCACTCGCTATTATTAAATGTTCTCGATTTAGCGCGTACAACTCCTCGCTGTGTTGATTTTCCTCGTTCATTCCTACCGCGGAGAGTTGCGGTGCTTTTTTCATAGTTTCCGCGGAATGGAAAGGAAATTCAATACGTATCCACGTCGGTGCCGGAAGCTCGGCCGCGCGAGCTCCAAACAATGAAATTTTCACTACCCGGGCTATACTCCCGCGAATTCCATCCGGTCGCGAACACTTTTACGTGTAGAAACAATATTCGTACACGGCGTAAACGAAACTAGCTACCGTGCTCGTGGGAGAATTAATTATCAGACTCGATTCGCGTTCCTCCACCTGTTTCGCGTGACAGCGTCAAACTTGACGCTTATTTTCAGAAGCTACGGCTTTTATCCGACGTATTACGTCAGAACCAATTTATCAATGTTCGTTTCAAACGATTTCCAAATTCTGTCTAATTAATACTGACGTTACATTCGCGACAGAGGTATTTATGTATTTAGATATTATCAGATTAGATCAGACATGGGAAGCTATAATTTCTGTAGACAATGGAAGAGTATAAAATTGCTATTCATATATATAGAGTGACGGTCTCAAGTTTTATCTTTATCATGAAACGATACGAGCGAAACTGTAGTCTGAAATGGTGTGTCAACATCGTGTTTCCTGTCGAGTGAGTTCGATGGGAAGTCAATGCAATTAGGAGTCAGGGATTGTCGCGAGGGTCGTCGACTTCGAAACAAACCGTTCGAATATTATTCGGCGAGA
>NW_017177387.1:0-815 GCF_001652005.2 Ceratina calcarata
GATGGGAACTATTTATTTATATGGACGATTTTGTAATTTATGCCGCAACACTAAAGGAACATGAAACAAAATTCAGGAGAATGATGGAAAGACTAAAAGAAGGAAATGTAAAACTTCAACCCAACAAATGCGAATGTTTAAGAAAGGAAGTAACATATTTAGGACATATACTTAGTGAAAAAGTAGTAAAACCGGATCCGAAAAAATTAGAAGTTGTGAAGAAATTCCCAAGACCGAAAAATCCAAGACAAATCAAACAATTTTCAGGATTAACTGGATATTACCGACGATTCATCAAGAACTAGTAAAAAATAGCCAAACCATTGACTGATCTTTTGAAAAAGGCAAGAAAATTCAAATGGACGCCCAAACAACAAGAAGCATTTGAAACTTTAAATCACCGATATTACAATTTCCAGACTTTACTAAACCATTCACTCTAACAACTGATGCATCTGGATGTGCAATCGGAGGTATTCTTAGTCAAGGTGAAATTGGTAAGGATTTACCAATCGCCTTCACCTCAAGAACTCTCAATGAACATGAAGAAAAATATTCCACCATGGAAAAATGTTTAGCCGTAGTATACAGTGTTAACCATTTTAGACCATATTTATATGGAAGAAAATTTAAAATAGTAACTGACCACAAGCCTCTAGTCTGGTTGCACAATATTAAAGATCCTACATCAAGACTCTGAAAATGGAAGTTGAAATTATCGGAGTACGAATATGAAATCATTTATCGATGGGGAATGACAAATCTAAATGCGGACGCACTATCTAGAAATCTTTATGAACCATAAATCCTTCCAA
>NW_017177388.1:0-815 GCF_001652005.2 Ceratina calcarata
TCCTTTTCTCTCTCTCCTCCGTTCTTGTATCTCTTCTCTCGAGACTCGTTCTTTCTCGCGGAAGTCAGGGTCACCCGGCGAGATGTCCGGGGTGTAGAAACCGGGATGTAGACTTGGAGCCTTAGCGTCAGGCGGGCTAGTCGTCGAAGTTCCGGCCGTCGGATCCATTGCGGGGCCCTTATTTCTTCCAAAGGGGTCGCGATCTCGTCGTAGTTCTCTCTCTCTCTCTCTGTCTTTGCTCGCGTCGTTCTGTCCTGAAAAAGGAAACGCTGTACTGAACCATCTGTCGTAGACTAGAGTCACCGATTCCTCGAGAGACCGGACCGATTCGTCGGTTCGGTTTCTCCCTCTTCTTCGACTCACCTGTCTGTCTCGCGAAGGGTCGAGTCGCGCGAAGAGGGAAAATGGAAAGTCGAAGTCGTACCGTTGTCCTTCTCCTTCCAAGCGGTGCGGCTCGACGAGTCCGGAATCGTACGAGCGAGGCTGCTCCGATCTCAGGTCGGTTGGCTATACAGAAAAGAAGACAAGTAGAGTCCTAGTTCGCCGGCGGTTTGCTCGACAAAACACCGAATCGACCGTAGATCGCGGGACGCCCCCAGGTGGGGGGAAGTCCGCGCCCGGGTCGTTCGCCCGACGCTCGACACGAGGTCCGAAAGGCCACTTAGCTGCTAGGTAGAATGGCCGCTCGGGCGCGGACGCTTCGGCTAGTAGTCTGTCGCGGGGTTTGAAGCCCCGCAAGACGGCGAAGACCGGAGTCATCATCAGGTGGTGAAGTTGCGGCTCCCCCCTCGGGGGGATGTAGTCCGGAGGTACGA
>NW_017177389.1:0-815 GCF_001652005.2 Ceratina calcarata
TCTTAATGAAATGCAAGAAAACACGTCAAGGTGAAAAAATCGCGTGACGCGTAGTGGCAAGCTAATTTTTCTAGATCGGCCTGACGGGAGACAATTACGTGGAACGTTAAATGAGGGGTAGTTTCGCTCGCCGCGGGACTCGGGTATCTCGCTTTAACTTTTATGCTGCTAAAATTAAAGTACGACGACGGGGCATTAAAAAACTGTTCGCAAGGCGTTTCACCGCGGCGGATAATAATTAATGTCAAAGACGTGCACGTGGAATGGCGATCATTACAGTATTATTTCGATGACGGAGTGTGTTCATTTCAAATAATAGAAAATCCTGTCCAATATTAGACTGACAGATTTAGACGAATTAATATGACAGTATATTTATATTTTATATTCTACGATCTCGTAATTTACATGCAAATAAAAAATGTGACTCTTACCCTGCCCTTCCACTGCTTTCCATTTTATTAGCTAATTCGACGTCTTTGCTGTAGACATCGAATTGCCATTGCCTCTGACCGAGAACACCGGCAAGCACAGCGCCAGTGTGTATACCCACTCTCATATCAACAGGACTGTTGGTGCTTTGCTGCACGTACTTGATAGCGTCCACCATCGATAGACCCATGTAAACGCTGAGGACAGCGTGGTCTGGCCTTTCCACCGGCGCGCCACTTATGCAGTAGTAACAGTCGCCCAGGATCTTAATTCGCAGCTGTTCATACCTATAAAATCAATTAACAGTGGCACGAAGAATATTTGAAGTAATTAAGGGTATATAGGGTATATACTTAAACAATGCTAGCATGTTGAATTTGTTA
>NW_017177390.1:0-814 GCF_001652005.2 Ceratina calcarata
TGCTCGAAGGACGCGAAGGATATTCTCAACGCGCAGAGCCTTTTTAGCGAATGACCAACGCCGAATGCAGATTGAGTTTTCAAACGATAAGTAAACGTTGAAAGAACATTGGAAATGCGTAAAGATGCGAGTTTCATGGCAAGTCGGACGGAAGACAGGGTCAACGGATTTAGTTGTAGAAGGGAACGAAGGCAAGGGTGAAACGAACGGAAACAGTGCTGTTCCCACGTTTTGCGCCGGATTGATATCGCATTCTCACACTCGCGGGAGAAGCTTGCAAGAAAGTGGTAGATCCAGAGCGTTTTTCATTCTACGTGACGAGTGAAATCCGACTAGGTGGAAATCGAGATTATTAAGTTTCCAATCGATGCTTGTAGGATTCGTCAATAAATCGATTTTATACGTTTATAGAAAAACGAATGAATGTGTAAGGATTATATCGTGAGTTTCATGCATTTATAAAAAAGTGAATATGCATTAAATATAAATACTGCAGGTAATGGATAAAAGTATAGAATTAAAAGCAGAGTGCATATTGCAATATTTAAATGAAGGAGGAAACAGTTATTTAAAACACATTCTTTAAACTGGTGTCATAATTATTTTATTTTGTACAAAAATCCGCAGTCTAGTAATTTTCTGCACAAATCTTTTTGAGCTTTAAATAAAGTTTGACTAGTTTTTACAGACAGTAACTTCGTACGCCTTCTTCCACGTAAGATGAATTATTCAGGCGTTCTCCAGATCGGTCGTTCGTCTCTTGCTTCTAATTTCAAGATAACAAAGTCAATTATTAACTCGACTCTCATGTACT
>NW_017177391.1:0-814 GCF_001652005.2 Ceratina calcarata
ACCATAGAGATAGTATACATAGAGTACAGAAGCCAACCGCAAACGTGAGTCGCAAATAGAAAGAGAGAGGAACACGAGAATGACTACCTCTTTCTTTCTACCGACGCATGCGCAGTACTCATATAGGTGTATATGGGTTCGAATACGTACGCTGTATGCTTGCAGAGCATGCGCTCTGCTGCAGTTAAACAAAGAGAGGTAGTAAATTTCTACTTCGTTTTCTTTCTAACAGCGTATCAATTTCACTTACAGGCGAGCCTATGGCATCTGTACTCTATCTATAATATCTCTATAGATGAGATACGGGTCGGGTTTTCTCGCACATGCGCGACTTTTTCAGCATCAGTAATGTACAATTTTCGATAGAATGGGGTGCCGCGATCGCCCTGCATAATTTTGCGAAAACGATTACAAATTGAACATCAATTTTACCGACAACAGTCTCCGTCTCGGTCTTCTCCCGTCAATATTACCGGCAACAGTCTTCGTCTCGGTCTTTTCCCGTCAATATTACTTCCAGGAGTCCGAGAACCCCTTGGGTTCCAATATATGCGCGTTAACATACGTTATTGAAAAAGCCGCGCATGCGCGAGAAAACCCGGCCCGTATCTCATCACTGCCGCCACGGCCGAGCGAGACACAGACAGAGATATACGCTATGAAAGAGAGGATACGTTTCTCTCACTTCCACCAGAGATTTTTCGCAGCATCGCTGGAGCAAACGATAGAAACGTTTAAAAAAATGAAGAATGACGATTGGCGAAGGAAGTAGGCTGATGTATACTTGAAAGTCCACCTTCGCACGGTACACAAG
>NW_017177392.1:0-814 GCF_001652005.2 Ceratina calcarata
CTATAAGATCGAGACTTGAAGCTCGTTGTTACGAGCTTCCACCTTTACACGGTGTGGAGGGACAAATGTTGAGCGTGATTCTGCTCCGTTTCACAGCAAGGGATTTGTTTGTGGAGCCGCTGAAATCATCGAAATATCATACAGTCCACTGCGCAGAGTTCTGCCCAGAAGCGGCGATTCATTCCGCACGGTATCGAAGTGCGACGAAAACTTTACTCTAATTCACCTTTGCAACGTTTCAGAGATCAGGAACGTCGAAGACGTCGAAGGAATTACCTACCCCAAAGGAGAGCAAGCGAGGATCAGAACGGATAGCGCCGGACTAGCCGACGAAAACCGGGACGAGACATTCCCCGAAAATTCCGGGATCCGCACCGACGGGTTCAATCAGAAGTGCTCGAATAAACCAGTTAATAGTGCAATTTTGTGTCCGCGTTATTTCGCATCCCATCCCTCGAATCCGGACCCGTTAGGGGTCACCCATCCCCTAGCACTAGATAATAAATAGAAAAAATAATATAAATATAGCAAATGGTAAAACACATATATATTTAATAACAAATCGGATAACGAGATATAACAATAAATAGGAGGGATGATTAACTATCCTCAGGAAATCAGAACAGCAATTGTAACGATTCCCCTTCCCTAGCAACGCTCCCTAACAACGATAAATTGCCGGTTACATTGTTCAAACACTCAGTTTCTCGCACGAGGGCAAAATGAAGAGACGCAACAACTTCGATCTGGAAGAACGACCTGAACCAATGACCCAATTGGCCGTAATACCGGAAGATTTTCCGGAGAGAACTCT
>NW_017177393.1:0-814 GCF_001652005.2 Ceratina calcarata
AGTAGATAATTAATGTGGGCATACAATGCCCCATAGTTCTTTGACTCGAATTTTGTATGATTGGGGAATTTTTTTGTGGTAACTAGGACTATTTGAAATATGACTCGAACTTATGGTCTCTTTAGCAGCTGCATCGGCATTATCCTTACCTCTATGTGGAACTCATTCATTCAGGATTTCGAATCCAGAATTATTTTGTAAAATTTCATTGTATTTACAAGCACTTTGACAATAGGGTTTGTTGATTTAGTAGATTCTGTGGAGTTATTTTTGCATTGGGGCGAGGTTGGTGAGAATGTCGTGTGATTGAGGTTGATAAGAGTGATTGGATTCAGAACGGTGATGTGTGTGTGTGTGTGCGTGTGTGTGTGCGTGTGTGTGCGTGTGTGCGTGTGTGTGTGCGTGTGTGCGTGTGTGTGTGTGTGTGTGTGACCCTAGTGGTTGATTTCCATTTATCTCACAGATTCATGAGCAGTAAGTACACTCTTAGAATCAGAGTATATAATTTTGTTTGAATTATTTTTTGATTTTTCAATAAGTTTTAAATTCTCAAAAGTAGATAGATCATATTATGCTTGTGTAACGAGAACTCAAAATATCTTGCAGAGACTAAATATCTTGTGGTACAATCGGGATAGATTTTTGAGAAAATTAGATGATACTGAAGCTGAGAAGCTACATTTATTAAAAATGTTCGTTCGGAGAGGCGATAAGTGCGAATAGTATTTATGTTACGGTCAATGTGATTAATCTGGTGGTTTTTCATAATCGCCGATTATTGTATATAATTATATGTAATAACCGGTAATTTTAG
>NW_017177394.1:0-814 GCF_001652005.2 Ceratina calcarata
CATCCGTGGTTACAAATGTTTTCCCCTTGATCATATTTAAGATTAATAAAATTAGACTTTTGGGAAAGCCTTTTTTATTAAGTATATGAATTAGCCCGTTATGCCAGACAGTGTCGAATGCCGTGGCTAAATCCAGTAGCGCAGCTCCTACCAATTTATTACTCTTAACTAATTCGTTGATGTCGTGCATAAGTTTATGGATCGCATGCGTAGTAGAGTGATGATGTTTGATTCCGAATTGCAAATCGGGAATTATTTTTTCTTTGTTGCAGAAGGAAACTATTTTTTTGTTAATAATTGCTTCATAGGCTTTACTGATATTGGATGTGAGGCTAATGGGTCTATAGCTAGAAGGGCTATGGGGGTCTTTGTTACGCTTTAGGATTGGTAGGATTTTAGCTTTCATCCGAGCTATTGGGAAATAATTGTAATTAATCGCGTTGATGAAAAGGAGGAGGAGGTTTAGTACTGTGATAATCGGGTCCTAAAACCATAGATACACACTTTTAATGTTCCCATTACAGAGAATCTTGTGAAAAACGGATAGTTTTTGGTACGAATAAAATTTCTATCACAGCAAAAATCGCTAGAAGCCCAAAGCGAGCCAATACAGGTTTACACTATAGACCCTAACGAAATGGGCGAAAAGCACGTGTGTCTTCACAAGATAAAACCCCATTGACAATGTCAAGATCTAATTCTACACTAAAACTACCTTAAAAACTAAATTGAATGTATGACAGTATTGGTCTAGTTAACAATTGATAACAAATTAGCTTCACTTTTTTGTGTAAATAGTGGGAATGAAAGATTT
>NW_017177395.1:0-814 GCF_001652005.2 Ceratina calcarata
ATTCGCGTTCGCACGAGGTGCGAGGATCAAGGGGTGTGTGTCCGAATGGAAAGCTCCTAACCATGCTATGTTCCATATACATAGTTTTGCGCCGATTTAACAATGTACAATACGTCCCGAGTACGTGGGTACATGGTACATATGTGCACATACGTCGAAGTTCACGATTGCGGCGTGATTGCGTAGCCGGCTATCGATTACCGGCGATTTTATCGATTAGATTAATGAGCGAGAGTGCGAGCCGGTTACTCGGATACAGAATCATTTCGTTGCGCGAGAGAATTGAGAGACGAGCGCGAAATCGTTCTGGAATAGAAACTCCGAAGGTTTCGCCAAATAAATAAGGGATTGCCGCTTGTTAACCGTTGCTCGCCTCATTTGCGTCTATCCGCGTCAATCAAACCTGATTTTTTCATTGATAAGATCGTGAAATACCGGCAGCTGTATCTTAGACTAACATTGAAGTGGCAAGATGCTGATTTTAATTGACTCGATGACAAACGTTCGACGTTAAAATTGCTGGGTTCAAAAGTAAAGTGTCAATTAGATATTAATTTTTAAATCCTATTTTTAATCAATTTATATGTTCCATATTTTAGAATAAAAATTTAATGATTTATTCCTTCTAAAGAAATATTACTAATTGCATTAATTCGACTAAAAAAATATATATACATATGTATTTATAATTATTTTTACACATTTCAAAATCAAATAACATTTTTATTATTGGACTTAATGAATTTAAAAAGCTTAAAAAGGTAATTGAATTTTATTATGGACTCATTCTAAAACTAGATTATCTATTGACTGG
>NW_017177396.1:0-813 GCF_001652005.2 Ceratina calcarata
CCTTTTTTAGTTTCATTTGGGTGCCATTTAGTTTTACACCTTGAATGTTCAGCTTCCTCTTCTTCCTTGTTACCACCATAATCTCCGTTTTAGTAGGGTTTAATGAAACGTCATTCGCACGCACTATCCCAATGGAGTTAATGATGTTGACCAAGGGGGCTGGGAGATACGGTCGAGATCTGCACATTTGGATAAATTCCATTGAATGATTGATAGTAGTATAATACTTGCAATCACTCTCAATAGCATTTGTTTTGTCCTTGATGTCGCTGATTCTAACTTCGAAGATGGAGAGTGCAATTCTATATAGCTCATAAATTGAGCCACGCGTTGGTACGTGAGATAGTTCAATAAAAGATAAAAATGATGTTATGCATCCAAAACCAAGTCCACGTGTTGTAACACATAATGTAATGTATTGAAAGTGTTGAACTCTTCCATTCGCTCGAAAGCGGTTTGGCTACTTGAAGCACCTGAAGTCAGTTTGCGATTAAGCTCAGCGTCGAATTCAGCAGCTGATTGAGCTGAACGTGTAGCTCGAAGTTTATCAACGCGAACGCGTTGAAAAGCTTTGCATGAACTCGAAGCAGGTTTCGGTTTAATTTTCACCGCAGGACGAATTCCTTTTGCAAGGACTTGATATGCTTCTTGCGGATCTTCTAACCGCATCGCCCGTGATAGTGGGTTAGTAGTAAGTTTGTTTTGTCTGGGATTCATAATGAACATCCAGTTTTGGGCTGCAATCAGTACCCATAAAACTCCTTTTTTAGTTTCATTTGGGTGCCATTTAGTTTTACACCTTGAATGTTCAGC
>NW_017177397.1:0-813 GCF_001652005.2 Ceratina calcarata
TTAATAACTATAATTCGAATTAAACATCGAATGAATTGCATTATTTGGGGTTAAAAACTTGTACCTATGATTTTGCATTGTAGGAATTCATTTCTCATATCAGTTCAATAAATTAGGCAAATTGTTAGAAAAATTAATTAAAGTGATTTTTTTATTATTCGGTTATGAATACATTAAAGATCAGAATATGGCTTCTATAAACTGTTTTATATTTTGTGTTACTGGAACGTCAATCGAAGGAAGGATGTTCGAGGTGCTACGACGAAATGCGATGCGCTAACAGTTTAACGTGAAATGCTTCATTGGAATGAATTCATCTCATCTGCGGGGGCAATAAAATATATACTTTATATAATCCTATAAATCCAGGAACTTTTTATTTATTTGAATAATTAATTAACAAGCGTGACGCGAATCTTCAGCAACGAAAGCTACACGAGAATATCGTCGAAATGACAAGAGGATCGTTTATTATTATTATTATTCGCGAAACCGGAAAGACAAGCGTAAGCCGAAAATGAAACCGTATATTTAACGAGCGTTATATTTATTTAAACCGGGGAACCGTGACCGTTGAACAGGCGCACGGCGTGGAAAACAATCAGTAAAATGGACAGACTGGTGCGTGGCAATTTTATCCATTATCGTCGAGGGTACGCAATACGTATATTACTCGACGAACGTTGCATTCTATTTTAGCGAGTGATCATATCTAATTTGCGAGAAACGTTAATTGATTTGCCACAGTTTACCGTGGCCAGTGGTTCCAAGCTATGATAGGAAAAAACCAGAAACTAGATTTATTATTGGAAT
>NW_017177398.1:0-813 GCF_001652005.2 Ceratina calcarata
AGAAGACATCCTCGTCTTTTGATGGAAAGAGAAATATTCCAACTACGACTCATGCACTTAACTCACTGAGACTATTTTTCCTTTAGTACAAACAAATTTTTATATTTCTGTTTATCGTATCAGCTTGTCTCAAGATTGTTCTTAATACCCATTTGATAGCTGATTGTTCGTGCGATGTTGTATGGACAGATGGTTAACACGAGGCAGACGCTTGGCAGAACGATTGGCCTCAAGGGGTTAAAGAAGAGGTAACTAAAAGAATTCGGGAAGACACCCTCGTCTTCTGGCCCGGTATTGTGTTACCAGTGGACAAGGTGTTTCTGTTCGTTCCGAACGCTGACAAAAGGCAACGCGCCGCCGCCAAAGGGGGGGCCGGAGAAGCGTGAACAACCACCGGAAGAGTGAAAGAGAAAAATGAAAAAAAATGAGCAATCCTCGGCCACCCTCTACCTTTGTCTTCCTTTCCGAAAGAGGATATGTCACTTATTAATTCCCTCTCGTTCTCTCCGGGGGCAACGAGATGAATAGCGGGAGCTAAGGACTCCGCCTATTCTCTCTATACATATCGTCGGGATTCCATCTATTCCCTTATGGTGAGAAAAGACAGAGGAGATTCCCGCGGGACAGCCTCGGAGTGGAAAGGCCCCGAGGATTGCCACTTGGCTACCTGACCATTCTCTCTCGTTTTCGGCCGTACACTCCCTGTCATAACTATGAAACCCTACACCCGCCGCCCATTAGAATGAACACGCGAAAGTTAGATTGCCTATTCTTATGGCAAAGTATAATTCATTACGATTTGATTTTTATATA
>NW_017177399.1:0-813 GCF_001652005.2 Ceratina calcarata
ATCATTAAATTTGTCAGTCATACAACCACCAATGGACAAGAATATTATAACTGAGCGGCAGCGAAAGGAAATTGAAAATTCCACGGGATTTTCCTAAATCTGTGGAAGATTTGAGCGAACGACTCCGGTGATTGCCGTCAATTAGAATTAACGAAGCAGAAGCGAGAAAGACAGACAGCGATTGCGTGGAGCAGGGCAGAGGGAATTGCGAGTAAACGGAGGCCCGTTTCCTGATGGCGAGCCGCAATTAAGGTCAGCTCTCTTTATGCACTCAACGAGGTGACACGAGATTCATTATAGTTTTCCCGTGGTTCACGCGAGCCTCGTTCAGCTGCCTAAACAAATATAAAGCTGCGCGGCTGGCAACGGGCCCTCTTCGTTAATTATTAATGCCCCAGCGCCAGGAAGCCACGACCAGGTACAATGATGTTACACAAGGATGCGTACGAATACCCCGACACGACCACCAACTACTTTGTATTGCCAAGTATACTGCAATTTTCAATGTGTCCCATTGCATTTAACGCGAACTGCATTAAAATCGACTGCAATGAACAAGCAGTTTATTATATCTAATAACCTTTTGTTCGATCAATGAAATAAATCAATCTTATCTTTGTTATACATTCTCCATTCAATACTAGAATTATTATTTCTGATCTCTACTGATAAAATTGCATTTCTATCACTTAGACTCGTTATCACATTTTTAAACAAGAAATCTTTATACGAAAGAAAAATACGTTTCCAATAAAAATTGTACTATTTGAACGTTGCAATTCATCCTATATTTTTATGTATCAATGTAAATAC
>NW_017177400.1:0-813 GCF_001652005.2 Ceratina calcarata
GATTACACACAGCACGTGAGTAGATCCGGAGAGGGAAGATTCGAATCAGTTGATAATTACGCGTCTCGTTTCCAAGAACGTCGGATTCGTTGCGGAACGGAATACGCGTTGCGTCGCGTCGTTCGTAACCAATTGACCGTGCTTGCGAAACGAATCACGTATAAGCAGCGTTATTATCGCAACCAATGGCTTGTCGAGACGATCAGTCTTATCTATATTGCACCCAGGCATGTTTCTCTTTTAAATCGATCACCGTCTATACACCGACTTCCGTCCTCACCCGTCGCACATCGTCACACACCCACTGCCACTTATTTACCGCTGTGTCACCCTTTCGTTTTGTTTCTGTTCGTTTCTCATTTCACTTCTATAACCGTTTTTCTTGTTCTCGTTGTCCGTACACACTCATCGCTGTGCCGTTCCAACTGTTTCGATATGAAGCACGCACACTGTCACCGTTGCTCTTGCTAGATCGTGTCTCTATGTGATGGTAGCTCCTCCGTTGTTCCGCTTTTCCCGATCTTCTCTCACGCTCCCCCGTGACGGTCCCCGCTGTCTCTCGTTGTTAATCTCGCTGTTACACTTTTATCTCGCATGAATCTCTCTGCTCCCCTGTTCCCGAATTGTCTTGCGATCTCTCTTTCACATTCTCGCATTCTCTGCTCCACTCATTTCCTCTCGACATTCTCTCTACGCTCGTTCTCAAAGCGACGGCTCTCAGCAGCTCCGCGACGTATCTGACTCGATCTTACGGAACGGCCGGAATCCGACCTCCGTGGCATCTCTTTCTTTTATTACGTTTCTATTTTTTTT
>NW_017177401.1:0-813 GCF_001652005.2 Ceratina calcarata
ATTAAAAAACTAAACGATAATACGACTTGAAATTTGTATTGTTTTATAAAGCCATGATTTATAATTATATCAGAAATAGGTGAAAGCTTGAGAGAAGACCGCATTTCTTAATTTTCCTATCGGAATTTGTGATTAATATTTAAATAAGGTGTTAACCATTTATTTGAGATTAGCACATGCTGAAAATTTTATCGAAATTGGTTATCATAGTTGTGAGCTATAATTAAGTAAACCGGAGAAAATCGCAATTTTTACATGTTTCGATGGTTGTCACTTCTTTCGGTATCGACGGATTTCAATAAAATTTTCAATGTGTCCTAATCTCATATTATACGGTTAAACACTCTTATACAAATTTTGATTACAAACTCAAATGGAAAAATAAAAAAAGTGACCTTCACTTTCTTCCTCACCAATTTTTCCACCAACTTCAATCTCTACGAAAGTTTATTCAAACATAATTCACTGAACTGATAATAAAATTCTTAAGTTTTAAAAAGCGTTTGTTCACACATTTTCATTCTTCATGGTATGTGCGAAAAACAAAAATTCGTTACACATTTAAAAACTTCTTTTTAGTTAAATAATTTTACATGGGACTTACCAAAAGGAGAAAAATCCACTCCATGAACAGCAGTCTATCGATTTTGTACCTTTTTCACTTGTACCTTGACGATTTGTTCACTTGATCGAGCAACGGCAAAATGACCGCTTATGTCTTCTCTGCTCTTAATTAGTACGTGCTCCTACCTTTTTATATTATACCAGAGATGAAAAGGGAGATTGCTCATTTCTTTGTTCGAAAGTGGACAC
>NW_017177402.1:0-813 GCF_001652005.2 Ceratina calcarata
TTTTCTGTTCTCAGCTGTAACATTTCAAATACGATAGGCTGTAAACACGGGAACATTGTGATTCCTTGGATCTTGCGTTCCAATGTACACTTAGACGATAAGGTAAAAACTGTGGATAGCAGTCTCTCTAGGTGCTTTAAAATAAAGATTCAATCATAACAATTTAAACTCATGCGTAAAACGATTACCATTTCTATTCTTCTATTTCCTAAAATTATCCGATTGAACTGCGATAAAGTCTGCCACTTTTTTGCGGTAGAATTTACACTTGAGTTGTTTTATATTTGAGTTGTTGAAATTCATGAAATGTAATGTTGTTTATGCCCTTTCCGATCGTATTTTTTAATTTGGCTCGCTTGGCTTTTTTCCATGCAAACTCATGTTCCCTTTTCAGAGCTAGAATTTGGTTTTTTAATTGAATAATTTTATCTTTCGCATCCGTTTGTACGCTTCTATCACAAACTGGTAATATTGCTTTAGAGGATGTAGCCATCGTCTCGTCGGTAGTACTGATCGGTACGAATTGATACCGTGCACGTCGAAATCATTCAATCCGTCGTCCGTTCGAAGTCGTTGAACAATCAAATATCGATTGTAAGTATAATTTCTGGCTCTCTTGTGTCCATGTAGCATTGAATTTTTGTTGTGACATCCCGAACAATGTCTTCCGATTTTGTGAACGCCTCCTTCCTTTTTTTGTAATTGGTGAACAATTCTTCTTCTGAGCCTCAAGCGCTCGCAGTTAAGTGCTCGCTCACTGAGGAATGGAAAGGTTAGCAATATCGGCACGGTGCTCAACGTGTTAATATTAAT
>NW_017177403.1:0-813 GCF_001652005.2 Ceratina calcarata
TTTTTTTATTTCAGCAACTTCCTCATCCGTCATTGACGATGACCTCCTGCTTAATTTATTTTTACATTCGAGAGGTGCTGAGACTGAGTTAGCATCTTCCATATGAAATCGTTTTAGAACATCCTCAACATACTTCTTCTGTGACATTTTTACAGATCCGGATTGCTCATCCTGATGAAATTGAATTCCCAAACAGTAGTGAAGTGATCCTAAATCCTTTATCTTGAAATTTGATTCCAACACAGATTTTATCTTGTTGAATGATTCCTGCTGATTCGTTGCGATTATTAAATCATCAACGTAGATCGCAACTATCGTTATGTTCTCTCTACTTCGATTGAAATAAACACATTTGTCTGCATTCATCGGTTTCAGACCTATTTCTCTTAACTTCGAGTCAAGTTTCTCATACCATTGTCTTCCCGACTGTTTTAAGCCATACAGCGATTTTTGCAATTTGCAGACTAAATGTTCCTTTCCAGGTTCTTCGAAACCTTCAGGTTGCTCCATAAATATATCTTCCTTTAAATCACCGTTTATGTATGCCATGACTATATCTAGTTGATATAATTTAAGGTGGAGCTGTGCAGCAATAGCAATTAGAATTCGTATTGAACTCAATCGTACCACGGGGGCAAAAGTTTCTGTAAAGTCAATATCAGGTCGTTGAGCATATCCTTTAGCAACTAACCTTGCCTTACGCCTTTCAACAGTTCCATCGGCGTTGTACTTCGTACGCAACACCCATCTGCATCCGATAACGTTCGCGTCATTTGGACGTTCGACTAGCTTCCACGCATCGTTTTGATTTAG
>NW_017177404.1:0-813 GCF_001652005.2 Ceratina calcarata
GCCGCACCTGACGTAATCCAGTTCGCTGCTCGTAAATCGGGATTCGTGAAATCAATCGTGCGTTTGCATGGCGAATGCGGGATCTAAGTACCCCGCACTCCTCACTGTCTAGAACCCGTATGGGATAGCCCTCTGGGACGATGGTAACCCGTACCCCATCTAAGGTCCCTAGGCGCGAATCGTCCATCGGGACCAACGCAACCTGCAAATAAAAACGAAATAAAATAAAATAATACCACTAAAGGCCAACCCAACGAAGCTATAAACACGCACATGCAAAACCACTGACATGAAAATGGAAAAAGAAGAGTGATGTAAAAAGCGACAAACACGAGCATAAGTGGTAAAACAAGGACAAAAACAAGGTTACAAAAATCAGGATATACTACATCAGAAAGCGGTATCAAGCCTTACATAGACCACTACCTCGAGACTCTATCACACAAAACTATAAGAATCAAATCAAAAACTCTTAAAATATACAATATAATTGACGACCATCCATAATTAAAAAAGAGAGAGAGAAGTGGGCCTCACGACCCGAATTTTAAGACACCACAAAAAACCAGAACGCCAAAATTTGTATATATACAAAAGATACAAAAAGAAAAACCATACTACACGACATCAAAAATCTGACAAATACCCGCATGAACTGAAAAACCTCGTGCACTTAAAAAACTCAAAAATCGAAAGAATGAAACAACACCAAAAAGGTATAGATGACAAATCGAAACACACGTACCAATGAAAAATAATCATCCAGGTCTTGCATATTTTCGAAGTAGAAACAGAATATAAAAAGGAGAAAGA
>NW_017177405.1:0-813 GCF_001652005.2 Ceratina calcarata
CAGTGTTATCACTATTTTTAAGAAAGTGCAATCTGCGATGTACAGTTAGAAAAAGTCGTATTGAAAGTGCGTCATGGGCTTCTTCAATTTTATGACCCTATGTCGTACCCTATCTTCTCGGTATAAGGTTTGTGCAGTGTCTTGCGTCCATGCCGGTTTATGATTTATTGTCCGTACGGGACCTAGGGTCTTGTTTTCCGATGACGAATCTTACTTTTCATGATTTTTTTCCGGCCCAGGAATCTCGGTTCTTCCGATTATCTTCGTGCCGGCTGTGTTTTCGAACTCGTTCGATCGTGCTGCCCCCCCGCAGGAAAGGCAGCTTCAATTGTGAGATTCAATCTCGGTGCTGCACTAGGTGCATACCACCGGTAACACCACCTTCGGCCGCGTGCAGCTTAGGGTGGATTTGCGTTCAATCGCTCTCCACGGCAGTCCGGCCCAAAGATCAGGACATACCGCGGCCGATCGCCTTTCGGTAGCCGTCTCACATCGACACCCCGGCGAGCTCGGGCGAGCGTATCGTTCGGGTACTCGACCCACAGGCAAGGGTCGAGTCCCCTTTGGCCGGCCTCTTCTCTTTCGAGAATCGTTCGAAGGCACGGCGTGTGTTTGGTCCGCGGGAGGGCCTCAGCCCTCNTACCTCCCTATCCGCTGACGGTCGATCTTGTTCGATCGGAGCGTAGGCCCCCGCGTATCGACTCACGCAAGCCACGATCAACGCTTCGTGGGCGGTCGATGCCGCAGCACCGAATCTGTGCTTACTCTCCGAATAGATCGACTCGCACAAACCAAGGTCGCCCTGAAAGGGCT
>NW_017177406.1:0-812 GCF_001652005.2 Ceratina calcarata
TGTGTAAAAATTGCACTGTGTTATTTTCATATATAATGAAACATATACATATACAGAACTTGAAAGCCCTTAGCCTATAACATCTTTACTATTTTTTATCTAAAAACTACTTTTATCTTAAAATTGACCGCTTTGAAAAGGGATACCTACATAATTACATATGTAATATACATCCAACTCATATTTTGGCTATACATCGCTCGTCGTATGCCGCTAACTACTTCTCCGTGTTTGTTTTCGGCTAAAATACAATGAGTTGGATATCATACAATGTACTTGATTTATAATGGACTACTTGTGTCGTTCTTGATTGATCGGTCTACAGTGGGCGTTTAATTAATTATCATCATTATTATCTGAGTATTTCTGATAAAAATGTGTACGAGGAGGAAATTGAATTCAACAATTGTCGTTTATTTTTCCTTTGACACAAATAAAGGAGAATATTATTTTCAGTAAATAAACCTGCGTTCGTGTTATTTCAGTTTTTGTTTTCACATGAATTTCAACCTGTTGAACGCGTTTATTATAGACGGGGTGCTTGGATTGATAAATTATTTTCTGGGAAAAGACGGACGTGCGTATAATCTATCGGAAGACCGACGTCGATCTGGTTGAAAGAGACACTTTGCACGCGGCTGGTTCGATAAGCTGGATATAATACAAGAAAGGGTAGATTAAACGGCGTAACGGTTTTTCCGATATTTGATATTTATGTACAGCGTGGCCTGTGGCGCAGAATCCCTCGATTCCATTATTCTACTTTATCGCACAATAAAGGAATGTCGACTTTTTTTATTAACTACGCGCCA
>NW_017177407.1:0-812 GCF_001652005.2 Ceratina calcarata
CGGGGAGTTACAAGGGGGAAGGATCATTTATTGTTAATTCTATTTTCTATGAAACGAGATTAATCCAATAGCTCGGCAATATCGTCATTAAGTATGATGAATTCAACAAGAACCATTCTTCAGCAGCAGGTCAACTGCCACCATCTAAAATGAGGGATACGTTGCTTTAATGTAGTGTTAGACGCGAAGCGTTGAAATATTAGCGCAATTAGTATTTAGTAATCCTTGATCATATAGAGCGAGACCACACTCGAAGTCGAGATTAAACTTTATTACACTCGCAATGTACAAACATATGAATTGTAGTTATAAGCGGTTAGGGAATTACTTAATACGCGCATATTTATTAATCATTTGCAACATGAACTTTATTATCCAGTATTCATAGTACTCGCAACACGGAGTAATCATGTCTTGCCTCAGATTTCCGTAATGCATTCATCTCTACTCGCTGTTAACTCCAACTACGCTAAGAAACTTGTCTGTTGCACATTCCCATTTGCGTCAGGGATGAAAGCAAATATTTATCGACTTTGATCTATACTATTTTGTTTTTAACATTGGAGCTACGAAACCAGTCAGAGACTTGAGAGTTTTGAATGGAGGAATATCATGTATAAAGAAGAATCGGTAGTTCTAATCTTAATCAAAAAAGTATTTTCTGCGAAGGACAAATTATTACATTGTATACGAACAGTATCATGATTTCAAGTTTTTCAAGAAATGTTATTTATTTGTAAATTGAAACGCGTTTGAGATTGTGACAGACGCTTTCTAAAGTACCGGAAAAGGTGGCACGATTCGACAGCGTC
>NW_017177408.1:0-812 GCF_001652005.2 Ceratina calcarata
CTGGAATATAATGTTGACTATTTAAAATTGTACTTGGGATAGTTCTCCTACTTTTTGCCAACTCGGTGCGCTTGATTGTAATAGAAACTTCGAACTCCGAAAATTGTTGACCTCTTTCTTCGAATACCCGGCCGAAGATATTGCTCGCTATTTCTGCGAAAGGAGAACAGGAGGTATAGGGATCGATTTACCAAGAAAAACTCGAGGACGAGGAGCGAAGAAGGAGGGGGCGCTCGATTATAATCACCCTTTCACAAAGACCATCCTCGGCTGTTTGCGAAAGGGCTGTCGTTGTAAACAACGGCCACGAGCACGAGACAGGAAACCGCGACAAAACACGATGGACGCGAGCGAGAAGTAGGTCGTCGGGACGAGGAAAACTTTTCCTTTCGTCTTCAGTAACGCGCGTCAACCCCTTTCTCCTTGCGATGGGGAAACGCGGCGTCGCTTTAGTATGCGCACAATTCCTTGCGACGGTACGTTCGCAACGAATTTAGAACCTCGCTCGCAAACAATGTCAATGCACCCTATCGTAATGGAAACACGGTGTCCGTTTTTAAAAGCTTTATATCTCCCCTTCTCTTATCTTTTTCAATTTATATTTCAGACATTAAATTCACAGAATAACTGTGAAATAAAAAGTTGAACATTTGCACCATATCTTGAATGAAACCCTACGTTATAAAATACGAATCGTAAAATTGAATACATGCACGTGTTATAGAATACTTTTTATACGAAAATAATTTTTAATCAATGTTCTGCTGAATATTGGTTCTTCATGAACTTAGAAAATGTGTTTCGATAAAATT
>NW_017177409.1:0-812 GCF_001652005.2 Ceratina calcarata
ATTGTACGAAATTGTCAAATTATTTTATAATACAGAGTGTTTGTCATACAGTTTTGTTTGTCATAATTCAAGCATAATTTATTGACTATGCACTCCGCGTTCAAGCAGGTATTTTTTGAAAGTTTTTCCAAACGATGTAAGACGACAAGGATTTCATACGGAAGAAGACAATTGAGGCATTCAGTAATTCGAAAACGTCACCCTTCTTCCAAGGACAGGCTAAACTCCCTTTGTCACGGCAGTCGTCCTCTGAAACTAAAATATGGCAGTGTTACTTGCAAATTGCAGAATGCGTGAGGACGAGCCGAGGATGTGCATCGCATCTGGCATTAATGGTAGGCAATATAATAGGAAATTTTTTAACGCGTTTAATCACCTACTTCTTGTTGATGGTTTTATACATTTTAAGGGACCAGCAAGAGGATTACCTGGCGTAAGTTTCGCAATACGGTTTATGATGGCAAGGGTTTGTGCGCTTGTCCCAAGAATAGGTCAAATACGTGTTTACGAGCGGATTTAGCTATTTTCTGGTGACTGTCGGTCAGCATCTTAAACATATGTCCCTCAAGCTTTTGTGAAAAGTTTCGCCTGACACCCAGACTACGACCGACCCTCGCAATCGACCGCGAACACCAGAAAAAGTCCGAGAATGTTAATTGTACATAGAACATTATTTTATAATACACATTTTTTTTGTTTTTTTATTACGGAGGTGGGGAATGCGTTTACGCACCATAGAGGGAGCCAATGGGCACTGCCTCCGTGTGTGGGACTCAGGGCCTGATGCCCTAATACCCACTAAACCCCACCTC
>NW_017177410.1:0-812 GCF_001652005.2 Ceratina calcarata
CGAGTCGTCACGTAATCCGGCTTCGCGTGATAATTATTCAATTATTAGAAAAATATAATAGCGATTACCTCGAAGGGACCGAGCGTACTTCTAATTTGTTGACGGCACAATTTGTTTTCAATAATTCTGGAATAATGAAGCAAATTCTATTCGGAATACAACGTTCGTTTTCGTCACATATTGGAATTTATTAAAGTTATAATTAAACCATTTTTCAAATTGCATAAGATGCTAATGGTACGACGTACGTTAATCAATATTGCATCACTGCGTATCTAATCTTTAGTTAGTTTTCAACTATTTTCCATCAGGAATTCTTTCAATCGCAAAAGATCTGTATCGTCATAAAAAGGATATGCGAGAAAGGTCACGTCCGTTTTCAAGGATAGTCGGGTGGGAGTCTGTGATCTTTCTGACCTTGAGTGACCTTTGCAATAAAACAAAGTTTGTAGGAATAGATATTCAAAGTTCAATTTAGTTTAGAATCTCCTGTGAATTATTTAAATATAAAGAATCGCGGGAGCTGAGAAGAATTATTTTTAGCAGACGCACGAGTATCACGAGCGACCAAGCTGTTTCCGCTAGGCACACGTAGACCCTACAGTTTATATTTATCAACTAAATAATAATTATGGGAAAAGATGAAGTAATAATTACAATAAAACAATTGAAACGATAACATCTTTGTATTCGTCATATTATTTATCTATGTCTAGTACAGTTACCTACGTCTAGATTATAATTTATAATTATGAGATATGAACCGTAGTTCGTTTAATATGTGTTAAAGTCGAGAATAATCAGATATTAAG
>NW_017177411.1:0-812 GCF_001652005.2 Ceratina calcarata
TTTAAAAATCAATATGTGCCTGGAAAAGAATGTTATCAGAGACATTTTCATTTCTGGTAAAGACAACGTCGACGACTAGTGTAGCACACGATTGCAACTCGAACAGACGGGAATGCGAAAGACACTTGTTACGGGAGAAGTATTTTCGCTTCGCATAAATTACGTCCTTTATGCATATTTACCCGAAGACACGGAAGACTTAACGGGTTCCCCAACATGAGCACTCGTCGTCTCGTCATTTCTTGACGGGTTTTCACAGGGGAACACGAGTAGTCGGAATGAGAATCCCGTTTTGATCTCTTGTTTTCTTCCCAGTTTCTCACCTCGCTCTGCAGAAGCTACACGTGTTGACAATCAGATTTCTCGATATTCTTTCCCTCCATTCCCTGAACCTAACGGTACAATTGTCACGTAAAGTATACGTATTTTATTCATGCATCGAAGTAAACGTCTAATTTGCACGCACAAAGCTTCCCTGTCTTACGAAACAGGATGCACAAATGATTGAAACACATGTACATAACAAAAACGAATATCAATAAGTATAAATTTACATAGACAACGTAGTACTATTTTTCTTTTACCTGGCTAATAATTTAAATCGATATTTTTATTTTCATCTAGCCATTAAAATAGAATGTGTACCATGCGTATAAATTACAAAACAATTTCGGAATTTTAGGTGTTAGACAGATTAGTTTACTATACATATAATGGTATACAACAAAAATTGCTATACATTGGATTAATGAAGAAGAAAGCAAAAGAAACCATTTTTATGTTTTTTATTCGACTCTCTAATAAATATTTCA
>NW_017177412.1:0-811 GCF_001652005.2 Ceratina calcarata
TTGTTAGAATTCGTTTGAAGGAAGACGAGACAATGGCTTCTTATATATCGAGAATTGCCGATTATCTACAGGATGCTGGCTCAGAGATGAGGGATGAAGGTTTGGCCTACGCCATGCTCTCAGGATTACCAGATTCTTATGATGCATTGAGAATGACATTGGCAAATTTAGAGGATACCAAATTTACCTCAAATGAAGTTAAAAAGGCCTTGCTCATGGAGCATGAGAGGAGAATATCTAAAGAGCAGGATTCAGAACTCCAGAGAAGGGACGTATCAGCTTACCAGGTAAATAAGAACAATCGTAATCCAGATGCAAAAAAAACCAGATAGGAGATGATTTTAATCGTGGCAAGGCTGGTCATTTTTCAAAGCAATGTCGAAAGAAAAGGGTAGATACTAGAACACGTTCTCAACAAAAGCAATCCTTTATTCTATCAATTAATGTAAATAATGTTGCCCTGAAGGAAGTATGGTTGATTGATAGTGCTGCGACACATCACGTTTGTAAGAACAAAGAATAGCTAAGATCAGAAACAAATATACGAATAAACTCATTGCTACAGCTAAACGGCAGGATAACTTGTATGTTTTGCAGGGAAGGGTAATGAACCACAGATCAGATAAAAACCGTAGTGGCCAATGAACCAGGAATGTGGCATTACAGATTCTGTCTGTTAGCGTGGAAGTTTAATTGATTAATTAAGAAATACTCGGAACTGCGTTCTGAACCGATAGACGTTACAATGATCGCTATAGACCAGCGTGCGGATAATTTTTCCCTCGAGGCTCGCTTCCCCTCTTTTTCGCCC
>NW_017177413.1:0-811 GCF_001652005.2 Ceratina calcarata
AACTTGACGTCTTTGGTTGATTTCACAACTTTCAAGAGCTTCTTTTCAATAAGGTCACTTATTCTACTATGTGCGGAGGGCCTCGTATCCCTATACCGATGGGCTCGCCGACACCACCGGCTGACTTGATTACTTACTTTGTAGTACGTCAGATATGCTGGCCTCAGTAGTCGAAGTACTCATCACCGGTTTGGGGCGCCCTTATTAAGGCACGTGTCGCATTCGCGGTTGCGAGAAGGCTTCCCGAGCGGCGCCGCCTAGTGTCGGTGTTGGGAGTCTCGCCGCCTCGTATTTCGCCCGCGAGAAGACCGCCTCGGGCGACGCCGCCTAGCGTCCGCTCTGAGAGGCTCGCCGCGTCGGACCGGTTGTGCGTTTACGCGGGGACGGAGAAAATATGCTCCGTTACATCGTCACTTCAAAAAGTTTTTCATTAATAACTATTAACCTAATGAGCTAATATATACAAAACTATATACTAAACGAGATGTTTCGATGGCACGGATAGAACTATGTACACTAATTGAGTCTAAATTAATCTCTCGATAATCACTCGAGCACCTCCGGTCGAACCGAACCACGTATAACGGTCGACTACGGTTCTACTCGGATTTAAGTCCGTAAATGGGCACTAATGGTCCACACATTGTACTCCCAATGGAGAACGCGCGAAGCTGCACAGTCTGATCACAGATACCGTATTCTACACGCACTTTGAACCACTCGAAACTCACTTTAAAGACTGAGCGAACTAACGTTTGGACGCCGCCATTAAGAGAGTCATAGTTACTCCCGCCGTTTACCCGCGCTTTTT
>NW_017177414.1:0-811 GCF_001652005.2 Ceratina calcarata
ACGACTGACTGCGTGAATCGGCGCACGCGGCGCTACTCGCGCTATGCGCCACTATGCGCTACTGTCCTCAACAGTATGTACTCACTGGATGTGTCAAAATCATTCGTAGGGGTTATTAGGGATCAGTGAATTATCATACAAAACAAGCTAGGGTTGACGAGCGCTTCAGTTAGCTAACGTAAGGTCGACAAGTGATCCAATTAGGTAAGGAAAAATTAACAGATGATTCGGCTAGCTAAGGTAAGATCTACAAATGATCCAGTTAGCCATATGATGACCTTAATTAAATCACATACTTCTTTTTCAATGCAACAATTTTTGCATTTAACATTTTTGTCAAAAATACCTACTTTCGGAAATAACTGGGATGTCTGACATTTTATGAAGCCCTACATATTTTATTTGCAATCATATTGGTTTTGTATTTTACAATTTGGTACTTATCTCTGATTTTGGTAATTATCTTTGAGCAAATAGCATCGTTATCTTTTGTTTATGGTAAAAGTGACGTGACAGTGAATCATAAACATGATAGAATGTCCGAACACCGATGTCACGTCCAATGTATTTTTGTTGACCCCGTAAAAGATAAAACAAAACATTTTTTAAAGAGTTTCTGTTTCTCACATAGATAGAAAAACAAGAAATTCTGGTATTCATTTGCTTCTTTTCAATCGCATGTTTTCAAGTTTTCCATTTGGGCGTTTAATCAATTTTCATATGTCTATGATGTGACTATGCTTATGACTATATCACAGATGTACAGGGTGTCCCAGAACTAGTGTAAGATATTGAAATGGGAGGTTCCTGA
>NW_017177415.1:0-811 GCF_001652005.2 Ceratina calcarata
AATTTTCTTCAGATGAAACTTCCAGAAGCCTGCTCCTTCCTCACTTTCTACTTTCCCTTCTTGATTTGTTGATTCTGCATTACGTTGCATTCTCAAAAAACTTTGAACTTCCGCTTCCAAATCTCTAATCGCTATTTCTGCATTCTTTTGATCTTCAAAAGCGGCTGTTTTAAATCTGGGATCTATTATTGTCGCCATTTTTGTAATTTTATTTTCTTTTGCGTCAATAAATCTGTGTCCAATATTGTTTATTATATTAGTCTTCAAAGCAAGTCCTGGTTCCGTTTTAGGTTCAATATTCTGAATTGCATTCTGAATTCCTCCTATGAATGGTTTTATTTTCGAAGCTATAGAATATCCATCTGCGTTTAATTCCATAGTTACATCTGCTAATGGGCTTAATAATAATACAGTATCTTCTATAATTTCCCATTGTTGTTCAGTTATATCTGCAGGATATCTAGATAGTGTTTCTAACGTTTCAGTTATGGGAACCTTCAGACTGGCTATACCTTCTAGCATTATAACAGAAGATTTGTTCAGAAGTATGTTCAGTAATAATTTTGTTTGCAATCCAAATTCTGTTTGGATGCTTGTCAATTTGTCTGCTGAAGTGGCGTCAGTTTTAAAATACTTGACTAAAGAACGACATACTTTTATAGTATTGACTATTTCCGGAACTGCATCAATCGAGTCATGTGCTATTGAGTTTAACGTAAGTGCTGTACATGGTAAATGTAAATATCCCAGATTACGTACACCATCTTTTATATATGCAGCATTATCTGTTACAACTGCAACAGTTTTATCT
>NW_017177416.1:0-811 GCF_001652005.2 Ceratina calcarata
CGAGCCGAAGTTTCTATGAAATGCCCTTATATGGTCATGTACCGCTTCAGGGTGACGCATCCCTTAACTCCATGAGAGGACCATATCTGAGGCGAACATAGAAACTTCTAAAAAATGCCCTTATATGGTCGTCTCCCACTCCGGGCGACGAGCTCATTTGGGTATAAAAAGGGGTTAAAACCATATCCCTTTGGATTAGTGTAGTTCAGAATTCTCGTGCAGCCGAAGGCCCTGTTTCTCCACGACGTGAGTTTTATGAGTGAATTATTATTAACTTTAGCTTTTCCTCGCGGCTTCACTGCGTAAACTGAAGAAGGAATTCTCTTACTGTTAAGAGTTGACCAGTACTTGTATTTATTAGAGAATATAGACTTCTATATACTTTGCAACGAAGAATTCATTTAGAGTCTCATTTCTTTCGCTTCCCATCCAATGTTCCAATTAGCTTGATATCAGGAGTATCCTACGAACCGATACGTCTCAGCCGCTTGAGACGTATCAACGCTGGTAACCCGCAAACATTTGTTCCTATTTCCTAAGTGGCAAAGGGGACAGAACCTCCCTGGTCGTCCACGTTCTGCAGCTATCGAAGCTAACACAAGGTGTTAGACAAGGGTCGTTTGCGCGTCTACGTTCCTTGACCATTGGTTTTGAACCAACCGCTAACTATAACCCAAGTGGCAAAGGGGACAGAACCTCCCTGGTCGTCCACGCAGTGTGGCCAGGTTGAGGACGGGAGCCAACGAGAATCACCCCTTCCACTTACGCACACGATCGCACCGTATCCGTGTGCTCCGAGTTCGGCTCGACT
>NW_017177417.1:0-812 GCF_001652005.2 Ceratina calcarata
AGAAAGTTTACAACATATAGGACTAAAAAGAATACTCGGAGCATTCAGATACTCATCGACAAGAGCAATGGAGGCAATGCTTGCAACTCCAACATTAACAATGAAAATAGAAGAAGTAGCCATTAGAACGGCAAAACTTCTGAAAGACTGGAACAAATGGCAACCATCAAACAAAGGCCATTCAACGATATTAACTGAATTGATACCTGAAACCGAAAAAGATTTATTAATGACAATAGAAACAACAACAGACAAGATAACACTAACATACAGGTTTGGTAGAAAGTTTCGAACGGATATTCCTATGAGAAGCGAATGGAAGAACGGGAAACCATACAAATATAAGGACTGGAACACATGGTTCACCGATGGAAGCAAAAACGACAAGGGGGAAACAGGCTGCGCCTGGGTCCNTGAAGTCATAGCAATCTTAAGATGTACAGAAAACCTGATTGAAAGAAACGTTAAAAACGAACACATAGTTATTTTCACAGATAGTCAAGCAGCAATCAAAACGATGGAAAAATCGAGTTATAAATCTTCGATAGCCCTAGAATGTTTCGACCGCCTTAACGAACTGGCAACAGTAAATAAAAGAGTAATTCTATGCTGGTGTCCGGGCCATAGAGGCATACCAGGAAATGAAGAAGCGGATAAATTAGCAAAAATAATAGTAGAAGAGAAAAGACCGGGACTAGAACCATGGTTACCAGTTCCATATGCAGATTTCAAGCTGGAATTAAAGAGATTCTCGCTCTCCAGATTAAAAGAAAGATGGCTAAACACAACAACATGCAGACAGGGAAGAGAAA
>NW_017177418.1:0-811 GCF_001652005.2 Ceratina calcarata
ACATTTTATCATTATTAATCATTTATATATGTAATGGCCTTACATTATTATTATAAACTATATTAATTGAAAAAAAACGAGCATTCTTTTATCTTGTTATTTTTTTATGCGGAGAATGAAACATGATAAATACATACGAATTTCGAGATTTGCGTATTTATTGACAGAATAATTTGAAAATAGAATAGATAACGGGAAATAGGAAAATATGTTTAATAGGCTTGTGAAATTGGAGCAGAAACCATACATCCTGACTACCCACCCATCGCAAACCAGTCGCTTTTTTTATCTCACTTTTGAAGGATCCTTGATGCAAATTGATTTCCCTGAAGATTATGAGAAGCCCAGGATCGAAAAATACCTCGATTATGGCTACGTGTACCGATTCGTCGACTTCGTCTATCCCTGGTGTCATCACCTGGTCACTGGCGATACGAAAGAGTTGACGATCTTGGAATCTTACGGGGGGATGCCAGTGTCGGTCATTGATCCTGAAATAGATGGTGAAATCGTATATCTAGCTTCTCACCCCGACATCCCGTTGACTGCTCTGGGAACCGATAGCGGAGAATTGGTTATCGTTAGCTTCGTCGAGCAGAACGGGCCTAGGATTTTGGCTCGATTGAGATTACAGAGGACTCCCATAGATTTAATCAAGTTTTCCAATGCTGGCAGGTGAGTGACATTAATTGTTACAATTTATAAAAAATAAAAATACACTAGAAAATATATTTAGTTTGTGTACATGACATGTCTTCTTCACGCAGCAGATGTAAATCCCAGTTAATTTTACCAGACTTTATTGTTACAA
>NW_017177419.1:0-811 GCF_001652005.2 Ceratina calcarata
ACTTTGTAAATTAAAGTGCAGTATACAAGTACTCACCACTCTGCATACGCGGTAGTTCTGGTATAGAACACACACCACTCCTAACTGCCAAGTGTGGCTCCAAAAAAGCCAATTCCTTTTGGAATTTATACATATTAACGTTCGAGGCAACTTGGCCACTTTTTATTTGCTGTCAATTGACACACCTCCGGTAGGCATCGCGAATGTTATGCCACCTTCTCTTACAGGTAGATGGTGAATTGAAGAAGGAAATCAATTTTATTTCTCTTTTCGTTACGTACCACCGTATGCTAAAACACGTGTACACACACACACACACGCATCTGTTTACAAGGAAGCAACACTCGTACGTGCACACATATATGTACGATTACATAAAGATATAGTACTTACGCTCCAACTGCAGTTCCTTGCCTATTTTCTCCCAAATTTTGCTTTTTAATTGAGTATCCATGTACTTATGAAACGACGCATCATATAACACACAGTTGTCACGCACCACCTCGATCAGCCTTTCATCGTCGAATTTTACAAACATTTTCTCACGAAGTTCACGACACGATATGCACAGCTCAAAATGTCAATTTCAAATGAATTCTCAGCACGATTTTCTCAGCTTAGTGAATTCAGGTAAAAAAGTAAGAACGTTGTCCGACGAGCGGTTCTGGTCGCCAGATGTGAACGGACGGTAGGNACGACACTGACCACCAGATGTAGCGGCAGGTAAAACGCTGTGGGTTTTGATTTTGATCCTTAGGCAGATCCACAACTGCCCGTATAATAAATGAGGCACTTTAGATGTATTTGGAAC
>NW_017177420.1:0-810 GCF_001652005.2 Ceratina calcarata
ATTCAATATGTAATATTTATATGATCGTACAATTGGAAAACTCGATTTCCTTATTATAGACATCATGCGACTTGGAAAATCGAGACTGTAATCTACTAATTGTCTGAAAAGCTCGTTTATCAAGTCGTAGTGAAAAATTCTGAACGGGGGGATGAAATTTATGATGGACTAAACTGTTTCCGATTCGCCGATTCAAGAAAATCGTGGAAGAAGGAAAATTTATATCCCAGGTACTAACTGCTACGGAAATCGGATTTACAACTTAGCAACTGGCTGAGACGCATCGGCTCAAGAAATCCACTATCCTTTACCTCGCTCCTGTCCTTCCTCTCTCGCAGAAGCCGTCTCTAGGAAACCATTCAAAATGCATCTTTAAACTCATCCATCTACATTCGTAAGATTCGACGATGTTTTATCCATGGATACTGGAATTGATTCTGCGAAATTGCGTGCACGTCGGCGCGGGATTTTACGGCAAATTTCAGTACTTGTATAGATTTCTATCAGAGATATATATTTCCTTAAGAAAAAGTATAAAGCTTTATATAAAGCTTAAGTACTTATTGTTTATTTTCGTTTCTTGCGAATAAATATCAAATTATTCACATTAATAAGAAAATGAAGATTTTTGTCCATTGCAATTTATTCGCATTGTGCGTCATTTATTCTAACTTATCTGTGTTGCTTCCTTTCTAATAATTACTGCGTCCAATTATATTTCTTTATAACGATACACGTTCGTAGAAACGTAAACAGACTTAAAACAGCTAATTTTATATATCTTATGATCATTTGCACATCCTACATATC
>NW_017177421.1:0-810 GCF_001652005.2 Ceratina calcarata
ATCGACAGAGGATCCTAGTAAGAATATATTTATTTCCAGTAATTGGAATTCGAAATGAACCACTTTAAATGCTTTTATATGCAGTTGGAAACAATCTCAACGTAACACAATGGAAATTCATTTTATAATTAATGAAAAAAATTGAGTCTGAGGACGCACCGTTGTCAAACGAGTTCCTCGAACGTGGCCACGTTTCGAAATTGAAATTAATTATCAACGCGGTTCGTCAACGCGTTGCAACGCACAATCACGCTTCGTTCTCTCAATATTAATGACCGTCATCGACGTCGACGTCGACGTCGTCGCGTCGCGTCGCGTCGGTCTGTACCCATCCGAACAATGGCCGGTGATAAAAAGATCCGGACAAAAGCCGAAAATTGATCGCGCGAGCTTGAATATTCATGCGCGCGGCCAGGAGAGGAGGCAGGGCGTACGGGCGTTTAAACTCGTGGAAAATTTATCTCGATAATAAACCGTTTCTGTTTGCACAATTGGACAAATGTTATTTCAATCAGTAAAAATGTAAAGCCATTCAAATTTCGCATCTCGAAGTCGATAAACCGATTATGAAAACTGAAACCCGTTTTCATGTTAACAGAACTGAAAACGATTCTGAAAAGAAGAAATTGTGAGGAGGACGATGACTTTATGTGAAATTAGTAACCCTTCAAGGAGTGACTGAACATCTAATTGATGGTTTCTAATTAGCTGGGAAGAAGTGCAGCTAAACCGGAAGCAGGGATAAAGCGAATGTGTCTGTCTGACGTCAGCAATCGATCATTATAAATAATTCGCGGAGTTATTATAAAT
>NW_017177422.1:0-810 GCF_001652005.2 Ceratina calcarata
TTGTCAGTAAACACAAAAACTTAAGACATAATAATTTCTTTTAAACTAAAAATGCCATAAAATGTTATAAAAATCGAAATTACTTTCTTGCCAACTCGATAATATTTACTAACTGCAATTTCAACGTTTTGTCATTATTTTTAATTAAAGTTTGATGCAACGTTGATATATAGTTATCAACTGGCCGGCAGATAAATCTAATTTGGAGGGCAATAATTAGAAAACGCATTAACGTGATACTGGGTGTAATGAGATAGCAGTAATTTTGGAGGGCTGCCAGAATCGGAATATAACGCGCGTCGGTTGAAAAATTCGTCGATGAATGTACAACAATGGTACCGCCGTAAATCTGATCGTTTAATGAACAGGATACCCAATTCTCGTAATGAGTACTAAACTCCCAGAAGTCTATTTCATTCATTCGTTTGAATTATCGTTATTTCGAGAGCAATAATCGGAAAGTGAATTTTCACGATACAGTTTGAATCAGAGCGATCATTAAATCAAACGGAACTTGAAATGTGATTTTATTAATTAACACTAGAATTACCCATGTCTTTTTTTATGTACAAGCTATCCCAAAACTAGTGTAAGATATTGAAATGGGAGGTTCCTGACGTGATTTTGAACAACATTTTCCTTAGCAAAAAAGTTGTCCGACGTGTGGTTGAGGAGTTATTAATAAAAATCCCTGACCAATCAGAGCGCTCAATTGGCGCGAGCTACCAATCGGGAACGTTGCCTCGAATCCGGCCGCCTGGCCTTTTTCGCTCACTACGAAGCGTATTAAGAAAATGACGAATAATAAAC
>NW_017177423.1:0-810 GCF_001652005.2 Ceratina calcarata
TAAAACACATCTCCCTGCTCTATATTTTAAAAAAAATCTGTTTGTTTTTGAATTATTTGGCCTTCTTTCCATATATTTTTTAATTATTGTATAAAATTCGCCAACTACCGTAAATGTTCTAGTAATTTTAGTTTTTGTTTTTTGTAGTGTTATGGATAAAAATGTACCATGGTCTTGTACGTCTTCTGTACATAAATTTGTTAATTCCTCTCTTCTGCATGCACCAGAAAGTCCTATAACCAGTAATGCCTATAAAAGAAATGATTACAAGTTTTTAATTCACAAAAAATGTCACTATACATTAATTAATACATATGCACATATAAAATAAATACCTTCATGCCAAGATATTCTGCATCGGGTGCTTCTTCGAGAAACTTCGACACGTCAGCTGTTGTTAATACTTTTGATTTTTTTGGCTTATATCCCGAATTCTTTTTCTTTAAAAATCCTATTAATTGTGGATATTTACTTATATCAATGCCATCATACGCTTTGATTGTCGCTTTCAGCATGGAATACTTTGACCACAGTGTCGATGCAGCAAACTTAGAACCTATTTCGTTGAAGTATACTAATAACACAGCTTCGGCGAACGAATTTGTATTTTTTGTACTACGCCACTTTTTGAATTCATTATATACTATTGTATATTTTCGTTTGGAAATATTGGGCAACGAATTGAAGGCGATTTCTTTTGCTGCTGCAAGCATTTCAGGTGGCACATCATCGTCTTTACTACCACTAGCATGAGTACTCATTGTCTTCGACATTTTTCTTTTGAAATTAATATTTGAATAATACTTTTAT
>NW_017177424.1:0-811 GCF_001652005.2 Ceratina calcarata
TGCGGAGTGCCACTGTTGCTTTTACCGTTTCGTTTGGTGCGTTTTCTGGTTGAATGGGGATTTGATCGTCGTGCCTTTCTTCTTTTAAATCTTCGGACGGGTGTCCACTGCTTCCTTCAGTCAAACTCATCATTTTAAACTGTTCTCCAAGGTTCTGAATTTCTGTGGCACGGTTTTTATTTTCTTCGCTTAGAGTGGACAATTGTTTGTTAATTCCATCTTCCATTCGTTGAATCTTGTCCAAGAGTTGTCGCAACAAGTCCTCTTGTCCAGTGGATGGCATTTTGATGGAAGTTTGGGAGTTACTCAAGGAATCTCATTCTTGAGAGGAAGAGCTGGGTCTCCTTTCTCGATATTTGAATAAAGCCAGTGTTCGCAGGATCCTTCGTTTCTCACAATAGGATGGCATTTGTTGTCCCTTCGTTGGAGAGTTCCGTAGAATTCTTCGCGTGAAGTTTTCCCTTGTGAAGCACTGAGGGATCCTGGCAAGATCGCCAAATTGTCACGTGGATAATTTGTTGTAGGAATAAATGANTCTCTCGGGTTCGCAGGATCCTTCGTTTCTCACAATAGGATGGCACTTGTTGTCCCTTCGTTGGAGAGTTCCGTAGAATTCTTCGCGTGAAGTTTTCCCTTGTGAAGGACTGAGGGATCCTGGCAAGATCGCCAAATTGTCACGTGGACCATTTGTTGTAGGAATAAATGAACTGAGAAGGTGGTTCGATACTTTACGACAAACAGTCAAGTTCGCTTAAGCTTGTTCTTTATTTCCAGATTCCTTAAGACTGAGGGTATTACATGTTCTAAGGGT
>NW_017177425.1:0-810 GCF_001652005.2 Ceratina calcarata
AAAAAATCGAATCCAGGGTAACAGTAAAATAAGCAGCAAATACTTCTTTCATCCACGTTTTCCAGGAAACATCCTCTTATCGGTTACCTTTCATTCTCCCACGGTGCGTTTTCTCGAACGACAAAGCAACCCCTTTATAGTTAGTCCGCTTCCCGGCGCAGACGGTTCCCAGGGACGTAAAAGGAGAGAAAAAGTCCGACGAAAGGGCACGTCCCTGGCTCACGGGACGGTGCGGTGCATCTTGCATTTTAATATCGTTTTGTTGCCGGTTGTCCGTACGTCACATCGAGTCACACCCTGGCGCGCAGGTTGGGGCGAAGCGCTTCTTAAAGAAGCACGCGCGACCATACCAGCGCGTACGAATTATTTATTGACGCGGCGGCCGATAAATTATTTCCGGCACGACGTGCATCGAGAAATGGGCGGCAGGCGTCCCTCTTTTCTGTTACGACGCGGCGTCGAGCGTGGCTTACACGCCGCATCGCACCGCCGCGGCGCGAGGACAATTTCTACGTGACAAAGTGTCGTAGCCTGCCACGTTCGCCGATCGTAGTATTGTTCCATGAGCCGTCAGCTTGTCGACAGGATTTCGTCCCATTGTTTCGCGATCCGGAATTAATAAACTCCGCAAGAACGAACTGGCGATCGCAATAAATCGCCGCCCGGTTAGTCGCTTTGCTATTCGATGCACAGCCCCTTCAGATTGTTTCCGAAACATTCGTGGCAAAGAGAGTTATGTGTATATGAATCAGAATTATGTATGTATACTTATCCGATTCAAAGGTGCGTCTGCACTATGTAACAAAATGT
>NW_017177426.1:0-4211 GCF_001652005.2 Ceratina calcarata
TCCTGAAAGAAAAAGCAAATTTTGTACATACTGCAGAACATTATACACAAATACATAGTACATAGTTGGTAAAAATACCTTGTGTTGAAGGAAGAATTCAATGAATAACCAAAAATGGCGAGTCCCATATTTTTTGAAGACGGGTGGCTTCGCCCCCCGAACCCCCCTTAACCCCGCCCGGAGAAACCTCGTCCCCCCGGAACCCCCACCAGGGGACTTCGCCTCCTGTATCCCCTTCTCTGTAATTAACACAATGTACTATTATTTATTTTATTTTATTTCTATTATACAGGGTGTAAACCTACAGGTGGGCAATATTTTAAGGACGTGTTTTATAGTCAAAAATAAGACGAAAATCAAGAGAGAGAAAATTGCGTTTGGGACTTCGTTAATTAGTTATTAACGTTTAAAAATTTAGCGTTTCTGCCCCTGAAATAGAGCAATCCGACCTGTACCGGCGGGTGTTTTTACCGTACGCGCAGCTGATCGTCGTCGGTCAATGCATGTCGATAACGATGATCAGGATCGTACTTATAATTTGTGGGCTTACCTCGGGTGACGAGTGGAGAACGCAAATTATTTTAAATGATGTGCCTCGCATTCAACCTAATTACTCGCTAAATCCACAAGAGCACATCGAAACACGCTCTATGGGATTTTCGAGTCACGAGGGTGAATGCTCTTTTCTTCGCAACAAAAAGAAATATCCACAGGAGTACTCATCCACCGCGAGTGTCTATGTGTCACATGCACACACGCACAAAACACGAAGCACACAGTCATATTCACACCACACACTACGCACACTGTATGTCAGGTGCCACATATTATTANATTATATGAAGTTGACCATATTGAATCGTTCATTAATTGAAAAGCGTATGAAGTATTAAAAAATTTTATAAGTTGGCCACACACATTTATGTATTGAGCTAACTCATGGTAAAAAGAAATAGGGGAGACAAAAGAGAAAAGGTTTTGATATCGGACCATCTAGTGACTTCTGAAAAATATCTCTGCATTAAGGACATCTTTTTAAAAAAGACTTCTTACACATTGTAAAGTAGTCTAAAAAAAGTGTATTGTGACATTAAAGCATTAAGAAAGTACAGAGGAAACAATTAATATTCACGAAAGAAATTCAAAATGTCGAATTTACATGTAAAAATAAGGTACGCGGTGCCCGACGGCAATGCTGCCCCCTGACGGGCCTCAAACTTGCCTTCGGGCCGCTACCGCGCCCCTTGATTTACAGGCAAATGACTGAGTCTCCAAACCATCTTCATTTTAGCAACTCTCACTCTGGCTGGCGAGGAACTGAGGATCGATGATAGTTGCTTCTCTAAAATACAAGTAGGTACTAAATAAGTATTGACCAAACTACAGACTAGGAGAAAATTAAAATACAAGTAGTTACTAAATAAGTATTGACCAAACTACAGACTAGGAGAAAATAGAAACTGCTGTCACTACATTACCTTCATTGTACAGGTTATGAAAAGTGTTAATTGCTCGATATTAGTCGTGACACGGCCCACCTATAATCGGAACGAACGGACCAATCAGAAGGATGGATGACGCAGATTAGCCTGAGTTTGGAAAGCGCGAACTTCGAAACGGATCGGGAATCGACGCCGAAAACTTCTGTTAACGTAATTCGATTAAGGGTATAAAACATTAAACATTACTTCTGTAAAAGTGTGATTGTTTGGATAAAGTATGAATGCCGGAGAAACCGCCAGACCGGGACCAAAGACACGGTGAACGCTAAGATGGAAACAACAAACCTACGTCTATTGTTGAACTCGGACTATGTACGATTCGTTAAAGAGATGTATTCAAATCCTTTGAGTGAATTTTATGCAAAAAAGAACTGCCTGTATGTAAAATATACTAGGGCTAATATCCGTTTCATAAGTATAGTAAATTAAGAAGAACATTTGAACTAGTAATTAAATTAACTAACATTCTGTAAACCTAGTAATTCTGAATCGTTCAAACAATATTAAAAAATGACTATGATTCGCTGGCTGTCTACTAAAATAAGCGTGGGTGGTGCGTCACGAAGTGCACCTGATACACGCCGAATTAACTTTGTGTATCTATTTCAAAAAATCAAATGGACTGTATTCGTTTTTATAGATCCGCCGCGATTCTAGAACGCGAATGATTGTCTTGAATGCGCGATCTATACACTGCGTACACTTGACGTAAAATTCGTTAATGAAAAGTTCGTAGTCGAAAACCGATGTCGAAAACCGAAGTCGAAAGCCAATGTCGAAATTTGATGTCGAAATGAATGCTGTTGACCGAACGTTTCAACTTGCTTCGTTCTGAACGACCGCTCGACTCCCGTCGCAAGACCCGGACCCTGACGCTCGTCCTGTCCTCCGGGTTTTTTCCCCCTTTTCCTACGCTTTTCTTAAAAATATGTCCCCACCACTTAACGAGGTGGGACTTAAGTTTCGCGAAACGTGTGGAGCCTTCGAAGGGTCCGGACGAACCCGGAAAGTTCCTCCAAGTGGTCACCGCATGACGGACCATTAAGCCGGACGTTTGCTTAATACCCTTTGGAACCCCAGTTTATGGCAAGGTTGGTCATTGAGATACGAAAGAAAAAGGATAAAATAGACACAATGACATGGCATGCCGTTAGCCAGTCGTAATAAAAATAGGAAAGAACTTACATCCTCAAAAATGACCTTTCCCGCACGTTCTTGCCATTAACTGTCCCGACGAATCCTCCACTTTTTTACATTGTTGTTCCTTCGAACGGAACAGTGGGAAAATAAAATCAAGTCCATGTACTACACACATGCATGAAAGGATTCTTTACTGATGTTAAAAAAAGGATTTGGATTTTATAAAATGGGCCTGTAAAAATTTATATTATGCGCGCCTTTCATCGTAGCGTCTGGAACTGTTGGTCTGATTGTCTGTCCTCCTATTATTATTACTATATCCATTACTATTCTGTCTGTCTCGAGGACGATTCTCATTTCTGTTTCTATTGTCCCATCGCTTAGGACTTCTATCTTCGTTGTGACTATATCTTCTAAACCGTTCGTTCTCATCTTTGATTTCAGTCTGAATACGTATGGCCTTTTCAACTGCATCTTCTAGTGAAGTGTATTTTTCAATTCGTAGTCTCGTAGCGATTACAGGTAGTAATCCTTGCACAAATGCTTCTATAGCCTCTTTTTGTATTTCTATCTTTGATCTTGCGTCGAGTTTTCCATACCTTTGTCTTTCTACATCTGAGATTAGATCAAACAATTCCTTAATTCTGATTGTAAAATCTAGGACACTTCGATTTTGGGTTTCGAAGGTCCGGCTAAGCTCTCCTCTGTAGTAGTTGTGTTAGAGATTCATGATTAAAAAAGAAGGTTCTGCATGAGTTACATGCACTTCTAGAAACTTCGCAATTTATTCCTGGAAGATTGACGGTATCGTCAATCGNTAACAAAAAAGTAAGAAACAACGAAACATAATGAAATCCTAATAAAATATAATATAATTCATAATCAGGATCATTATCTTGCTTTAAATTTTCTGGGGGATCGGCATATTCGTCTCTTTTGTCCTCTTCTTCGTGAATGAGGTCCTCATCCGAAATTATAATTTTTTCACCTAACATTTCCACAATGAGTTGATACATTTCTTCACCCATCGCCACTGCATTTTCAGAAATCGTTGAAGACGATTCCGTATCAATGAGATTGTCTTTTTCAAGAAGCGAAATGTAGTGCACGAGTGTATCTTTTAATTCGCGTTTTGCAAACGCACTATGGATAGAGTCTTGTTCATGCTCTTGTGAAATACTCCCAATATCACAATTCACCTCCATTTCTTCACAATATAAATACACAATGATTTTTCACAAATTCGGGCGTCGACTACTCGTTTTTCGTATGCTACCAAGCTCTCACTACTACGGAAGACAACTGCCGAATGAGGCCTCTTCTAAGGTATCAAAACCCAGGTACAAACCTGGCCGTCTCTTCGTCATTTGTCCGCAACTCGAAGCATCCATGTACAAAGGAAATCCAGGTATCTTATCTGACTGCAGGTATAAGGGATTTCGCAAGTCACGACAAGCATACGCTTTCACGAAAACATTATGCATGTCGTCCTTTATTCGTATAGTATATTCGTCCAGAATAATAAATATAATATTTCTTGTAATAAAAAATCATGCGAATAAGTATATT
>NW_017177426.1:4918-6656 GCF_001652005.2 Ceratina calcarata
CATTGGTGGCCCCCAGTGGGGCCTATGTACGACCCCACTGGTGATAGTGGGGGGACGCCGCCCCCCTAAGTGGAGGAGGGGAGGGCCCTCCTCCCCCGCCTCCTCCGCCGAGCAGGGTCCGCCGCTTCTCGGGCCCGCTCGGCCGTCTCCTTCTGCGAGATAACGCTCTCGCAGAAGGAGACCACCTCCTTCCAGCTCCTCTCGCACGCCAGCATTGCCTGGACCAATGCTGGGAGCGAGAGGTCCCTCCCAACGGCGCTAAAGAGGACACCGCGTTGCGCACTCCACGCTGGACAAAACTCCAGCGTGTGCTGCGCGGTGTCCTCCCCGTGCCCGCAGTGGTGACACACTGCCGTCGCCTCCCGACCGATTCGGTGCAGATACTCCCCGAAGCAACCATGCCCGGTGAGCACCTGCGTCAGTCGGAAGGTCAGAGACCCATGACCTCTGTCCAGCCAACCCCAGAAGTTGGGCAGGACAGCCTCGACCACGCGCTTGTGGACGTACTGTGGCGAAACCAACCAGGTACGCCACTTGTCGAGCGCGCGTAGCCGAGCTTGACGCCTCGCTTCGACCGTCACTCGTGCCGAGACCCCGCCGCCCTGACGGGCTCGACGGACGCTGAAATACGCTTCAGCGTCCGCCTCCGCCAAGAGCTCAAAGGGCGGGAGTCGCGACAGGAGTGTCGCCGCCTCGTAGGAGATAGTGCGGTATCCCCTCACGACTCTGATGGCCAGCCGGCGTTGGACTTTGTGCAGCAACGAAATGCTGCGCCGACTGGCCATCAGGTCGGTACTCCAAACCGGAGCACCGTACAATGCGATACTCCGCACTACCCCCAAATAAAGGCGGCGTACACCTTCCCTTGGCCCCCCGAGATTGGGCAAAATGCCCATCAGGACGTTCCCCACGCCCTCGAGTCGGGGGGCCAGGCGGTCGAAATGCTCTTCGAAGCGCCAACGGCCATCCAGGGTGAGTCCCAGGTACTTCATGTACCGACTCACCCTGACATATTGGTCTCCAACACGGATCTACGAGTCAGGTGGCTCGGCAGACCTGCGGAGGCCATGAAACCACATGGCCTCCGTCTTCGCCGGTGCCACCTTTAACCCAAGCTCATGGATCCGCGCGACGACAATCGTCACTGCCAATTCGGCGAGTCGAATGGTCCTCCTGAAGTCTTCCCCAGCGACGAGTATAAGTATATCGTCCGCATAGCAGACGATATACACGTCGTGGGGAAGATTAGCCCGGAGGACTGCATCATACCCGAGGTTAACACTCTGTGGAACACCAAAACATACAAGATCTCGGAATAAACACGCACCTTGACAAAAACCTACCCCAAAACACATGAAAAGAGAAAGAGAAAAACTCTCCCTCTCAAACAACGAATCATGCTAGTAATACAACGGCCGCCACTGTATCCCCATCGGCTGCCGCTCCAGCAATCTACCTTTATTTCAGAAAACAATAAAACCATCCACGGCCAAATCGATCACCTATATGCGGTCAAAACTTCCACACATAAACCAAAACTGACTTTTCAAAACACATTACTTCTGGAAAAAGGCACGCAACATTCAAAACACATTACTTCTGGAAAAGGAACGTATCATTCAAAAACCCTTCCTCATTTGATAAATCTCAAGAAACATCGCATCTCTCCTTACTATTCCTCTCCTCAAGCAAGAAGAATTACCGAATAGATCACAGAAGCTTATCTGCATACACCGAC
>NW_017177426.1:8246-10338 GCF_001652005.2 Ceratina calcarata
AGAATAATAAATATAATATTTGTTGAAAAGGGAAAAAGAAGAAAAAAAAAATACACGAAAGAGACTCGATCCATCGACCTAGCGGTTACCAACCTAGAACGTTAACCACTGGGCCGCCGCCACTGCTTGTTCATAGTCGTAAGGCAAGGGAAGATAAGGACTCGTCAAACTTCTTTTGCAATTTTCTCGAAAACCTCTGGGTGTTGGCGGCAACATTGAAGGTGTATATGCTGTCCTTTTTTTTTATGACGGAGGGGAAATCTTTCAAAGATACCCTTCCTCCCCTGGGGGTGGGAGGAAGGGTTATGTGGGATTTCCACCCACAAAAACCCCTCTGGTGGCCGTGGCCTTCCTCTTCGCCAACAGGGGGGTACCGGGATCGCTAAAAAGCACGCAACCGGTACCCCCTGGCGAAACAGCTCGCCCCCTAAGGGGGCGGGCTCCAAAGCCTGGCAATCCCCCCCCCCGACAACACGCACAGAAGGCGCCGCGGCGCAGTAGGGCCACACTACTGCGCCGCACATCTCGGGGGGGGTCACCATGACAAACGGCTAGGGCCCCCACCCTGACCGTCGGCGACTCCTGCGGTGCTCGTGCATCTGCGATGCATCGTAGTGCATCCCATCTGCACGGGCACCGCGCATACACCGCGCCCCGAACATGTTGTTCGGGGCGCCCGGGGGAAGAGACACCACCACCCCCGCCGCACCCGAGGTAATCGCCCCGAGTACGGCGTAACAGGGCGGGGTGTAAAGTGTCCCCTCCCCCCCGTACATCCCAGCCACCGCACATCGGTGGCCCCAGTGAGGCCAAACTACGGCCCCACTGGTGATGTGGGAGGACGCCGCCCCCCTAAATGGAGGACGGGATGGCTCTCCTCCCTCGCCTCCTCCGCCGAGCAGGGTCCGCCGCTTCTCGGGCCCGCTCGGCCGTCTCCTTCCAACTCCTCTCGCCCGCCAGCATTGCCTGGACCAGGGATCTCGTATCTTTCCGTACACGCCGGAAAGTGGGGACGACGCGACCATGGTGGGGACCAATAGTTGGTGGGGGTATGCAGTGATTTTCACGGTAGCGCTGCGGAGAGCTTCGCGAACGCGCATGAGCACGCATGAGGGGAATAGTAGTGGGGATCGAAATACGGGCGAAAAATAGGGGAAGCGAGCCGTGTACGGAAAGATACGAGATCCCTGGCCTGGACCAATGCTGGGAGCGAGAGGTCCCTCCCAACGGCGCTAAAGAGGACACCGCGTTGCGCACTCCACGCTGGACAAAACTCCAGCGTGTGCTGCGCGGTGTCCTCCCCGTGCCCGCAGTGGTGACACACTGCCGTCGCCTCCCGACCGATTCGGTGCAGATACTCCCCGAAGCAACCATGCCCGGTGAGCACCTGCGTCAGTCGGAAGGTCAGAGACCCATGACCTCTGTCCAGCCAACCCCAGAAGTTGGGCAGGACAGCCTCGACCACGCGCTTGTGGACGTACTGTGGCGAAACCAACCAGGTACGCCACTTGTCGAGCGCGCGTAGCCGAGCTTGACGCCTCGCTTCGACCGTCACTCGTGCCGAGACCCCGCCGCCCTGACGGGCTCGACGGACGCTGAAATACGCTTCAGCGTCCGCCTCCGCCAAGAGCTCAAAGGGCGGGAGTCGCGACAGGAGTGTCGCCGCCTCGTAGGAGATAGTGCGGTATCCCCTCACGACTCTGATGGCCAGCCGGCGTTGGACTTTGTGCAGCAACGAAATGCTGCGCCGACTGGCCATCAGGTCGGTACTCCAAACCGGAGCACCGTACAATGCGATACTCCGCACTACCCCCAAATAAAGGCGGCGTACACCTTCCCTTGGCCCCCCGAGATTGGGCAAAATGCCCATCAGGGCGTTCCCCACGCCCTCGAGTCGGGGGGCCAGGCGGTCGAAATGCTCTTCGAAGCGCCAACGGCCATCCAGGGTGAGTCCCAGGTACTTCATGTACCGACTCACCCTGACATATTGGTCTCCAACACGGATCCACGAGTCAGGTGGCTCGGCAGACCTGCGGAGGCCATGAAACCACATGGCCTCCGTCTTCGCCGGTGCCACCTTTAATCCAAGCTC
>NW_017177426.1:12530-14191 GCF_001652005.2 Ceratina calcarata
AAAAATCTGACTCTCTTTGATTACTCTCAAAAAGACGTTGGCGACAATAAACACTGCTTCCTAAAAATTCAGCGCTGCAAAACATTTTCTTCTACGTTTCGTGCTGCCTGATGTGATGCACACCAGTGGGTCGTAATTTACGTATACCTTAATTTCACAATAACCGTGGCACATTTTAATCAGTTGTCGAGTACGACAGTAATGAGCAATCTAAGATATTTGTATTTATAACTTCCATTGCAATTGAGTTATGAATTTTTTTACAATGGAAGAAATTGCATTAGTCATTACGCGAATACTACTCGGGAGTATGCATCACGTCCGGTGGTAATTGTACGAAACGTAGAGATAATCCTTCTCTGCGGTGAATTTTTGGAAGGCAGTGTTTTTTACTGCCAACGTCTTTCGAACAGTAATCGAAAAGAATCAGAACTTTCCTTTCTACGATTTCATGCCATGGGCTCTGTCAGCATGCACCCAGCAGAGTGTGTACGACAAAAGGCAATTCGGCCATGGCATCTGCTAAGTGCAAGTCTCTTGTCATCGGTTCGAGTGTTTTGCACGTGAAGAATTTTTAAGGACGACAAGAAAACGAAGGCCGGGTTTAGGTGAAAAATACAAACACATTTTCTCTAACGAACTTGTCCCCCGAGAGGGGAATTTTCTGGAAGAAAATCTTCGAGCGAGCGATCAGTTGGCTTCGCCTTGCGTCACTAAACAGAACGGTGCGTGCCTTAACGAACACGGAATATTTTAATATGTTCGTTATCTACGCGTAAGTGAGTTATAATCCGAGAGCGGCAGTGGAATTGTTCCGCGAACGGTATTCCGATCGGAACTAAGAATTAAAATAAAAACGTCTATCCAAATTTTCAATTGCAAAGTACAATGTGGCAGTGAATTTGAAAAGAGTAAAAGTGGTAGTGAATTTGAAAAGTGTAAGAGTGGTAATGAATTTGAAAAGTGTAAAAGTGACAATTTTTGTTTTGTGAAAATTTGCCAGTGGGAAAGTGACAATGATCGTGATGATAAGGAAAAAATCGACGAGTGCAGGTCATTGACTTACTCCAAGAATCAGCTGCTGCGAGCCATGCGTCCTATCTTCGAGTGACGAAGGTCGACCCATTGACCCATTGACGTTCTTCTACGAGCAGGTGCACTGACCAACGAAGAAGTAAGTTCAACTCTGATCCTTTTCACATTTTTCATAATTTTACCTATCCTGTAATTTGTAAAGTTATTTGTTATTTCATTGAGCATGTTACATTTGTTCAGTGAACGTAAGTAACGAATAATCCCTTTCTTTCTTCTGATATTTAACCAATTTGTTAGTTCGTTTTTGCATTTTTCTTTAATCCTATGCTCTCGTCACGAGCGCAACATACGGGCGCGGCAACGCGCTAGGCGGTTATCGCGCTCCTGCCCGCCTTGTATACTCGCGCTCTGATTGGGCGGGGATTTTTGTTAATAACTCAATAACCACGCTTCGGACAACTTTTTCGCAAAGGAAAAAGTTGTTTAGAATCACTTCAGGAACCTCCCATTAAAATATGTACCACTATTCCTGAGACACCCTGAATGTATGTAGGTATATATGTGTGTAGTAATACTAACGTATGTTAGAATGGTAACTCTTTTAATCTAAAGATTAATTGTTTAAC
>NW_017177426.1:16232-20355 GCF_001652005.2 Ceratina calcarata
CCTTGAAAGTAAGACTAGAAATCGCGTAAAATAACCCGAGACTCCACCAAAACTTATAACGATACCCAGTACCATTAATAAAAAGCTGAATCAGCACGCCCGATTACAACGCTGACACGTCAAAACCCAGATAAACTCCTTTGCATCTAGCCATTCGTACTCGAGATACCTAAACAATCTTATAAACAAACACAAATCGCATGTTAAATGACACATTGATAGTACGGGACCTGTCAAGGATTCTCAACATTGCAATAGAACTAATTTAACCATCCCCATAACAATCCAGCCCAGACGTCACAAAAGGAAAGGAACTGATGATAAAGAATACTACCTACCTGAGATATAAATATTCCGACCATACAAAAAGCGAAAAAAACTAAACTAATTAAAACCAATTGATAGAGGAATCACCTCTCTCTAAAGGAAATTTTCCAATAAACGATTAAATCAAAAAAAGAAGAAGAAAGAAAAGGAGGAACATGAAATTTAATAACAGCACCTTTATTTTTTACAATCAATTGACAGAAAAAGAGAATCGCCTTTCCGGTTACTGAAACGCACTCCAACCAAATCAAAAGGAAAGAAAATTAACGCATAAATAATGTAACAGCACCTTTATTTTTAAGACAAATAAACTGTAACAATCCGCTATGACAGAAAATAGGACCGGCCAAGCAGCCCAGCTTCAACCGCAACCGCTGTCACCGAATCATCTGGATACGGCGGACTCTGAGCAGCAGCGCTCTGGGACGCATCCTCCCACCGAATCTCCTCAGGAAGGTCGTAAACACCCTGCTCACCTGTCTCTGACTTCCAAAACAGCTCGCAAAACAAGATGAACCTACAGGCGCAAAGATGATTCCCCGAAGCGACACGTCGCCGGAACCAGGCCTCCGTCGCCACGCACAGTCGTTCGATAACAATACACCCACCCGCACTTCGATAAGACACGGGGGGCAGGCGCCCGGACGGATTCAGCTGAATCCCGGTCCCTTAATGATAGACACGGAGCGCGTCGGACAACACCCGATCGTCCTCCTGCCTGACACGGCTCTCGATCTCCGAAAACTCAGCAGCGCTCAGGAAAGGCTCCGGAAACCCTTCCGGGGCAAGCAGTACCCGCCTGGTAGATAGCATACCAATTCCTACCCCCAGTTGTTTAACAAACTACATGAATAACAATGCAAGGAAATTGTTGTTCATGCATTATTACGAATAACAATTAATACACTTAATCGTTATTCACGTGGAATGGATGGCAAAATGATAGATTGTTGATAATTAATGGATGATGATAGGATAAATGAGGAATTAACAAGTCGCAGGCAATATTGAATTTAAAAGAAAATGCGAAAACTGTAGAGATTAGACTTACTCATTCATTCGCAAGTGCACCTGCCCATAATAGGTGACGGTCAATGGGTCAGCGTGTTTGCCGCTCGCAGGTAGGCCACAGCTGATCTTCTGTCCAGGCAAGGAATCCCGCAATCCACCGCACGATCATTGTCATTCTTAAAAATTTTAACTTAGTAAGATTGTTGCTCCTACGTCCTATCAATACACGTCTCTTTGAAAAAAGCCGATTGATTTTTATACACAAACTCAACTTAATAACGCCACTGTCACTTTTCACTTAAAAATTTTCAAACACTTACACTGTCATTTTTGCACTCTAACATTAAACGTCTCCAAAAGGAGACGATTGTTTTTTATTCACAAAATGAACTTCACTATCCGCGTGGCCCGTGAATTACACGATGCGCAAAGGGCGAGACTCGATCGGGATGACGCTCTTTTTATCTGAATCGGCGGATAACCATCTTTGCGTTAGGCGAATACTCGGATCATTTCCTAATACTCTATTGGATTTTTCGGGCTCCGTCATTGAGTTGAGTTGTACGACTCGAAACCTACTGAATCGTCTCTCACAACTTTCCTTGGGGAGAATTTTCCCCACTCGATGGCCAAATTCGTTAGTGAAAATGTTCTTAACATTTCTGAAAGAAACCCGACCTTCGATTCCTTGTCATATTTACAACATTCCCCACGTGTTCAACACCCGATACTTGCACTAACCAGATGCGAACGACTGAATTCGCCTTTTGTCGTACACATCCTGCTGGGCGCGCGCTGTTCCAGACCTCACCATAAAATTGTAAAAAGAAAAAATCTGACTCTCTTTGATTACTCTTAAAAAGACGTTGGCGACAATAAACACTGCTTCCTAAAAATTCAGCGCTGCAAAACATTTTCTTTTACGTTTCGTGCTGCCTGATGTGATGCACACCAGTGGGTCGTAATTTACGTATACCTTAATTTCACAATAACCGTGGCACATTTTAATCAGTTGTCGAGTACGACAGTAATGAGCAATGTAAGATATTTGTATTTATAACTTCCATTGCAATTGAGTTATGAATTTTTTTACAATGGGAGAAATTGCATTAGTCATTACGCGAATACTACTCGGGAGTATGCATCACGTCCGGCGGTAATTGTACGAAACGTAGAGATAATCCTTCACTGCGGTGAATTTTTCGAAGGCAGTGTTTTTTACTGTCAACGTCTTTCGAACAGTAATCGAAAAGTACTGCCATGGGCTCGGTCAGCATGCGCCCAGCAGAGTGTGTACGACAAAAGGCAATTCGGCCTTGGCATCTAGTAAGTGCAAGTCTGAGAACTGTATCTTGTCATCGGTTGGAGTGTTTTGCACGTGAAGAATTTTTAAGGACGACAAGAAAACGAAGGCCGGGTTTAGGTAAAAAATACAAACACATTTTCTCTAACGAACTTGTCCCCCGAGAGGGGAAAGATTTCGTGGAAGAAAATCTTCGAGCGAGCGATCAGTTGGCTTCGCCTTGCGTTACTAAACAGAACGGTGCGTGTCTTAACGAACACGGAATATTTTAATGTGTTCGTTATTTACGCGTAAGTGACTTATAATCCAATAGCTGCAGTGGAATTGTTCCGCGAACGGTATTTCGATCGGAAGTAAGAATTAAAATAAGAACGTCTATGCAAATTGCAAAGTACAATGTGGCAGTGAATTTGTAAAATGAAAAGTGGTAGTGAATTTGAAAAGTGTAAAAGTGGTAGTGAATTTGAAAAGTGTAAAAGTGGTAGTGAATTTGAAAAGTGTAAAAGTGGTAGTGAATTTGAAAAGTGTAAAAGTGACAATTTTTGTTTTGTGAAAACTTGCCAGTGGAAAAGTGACAATGGTCGTGATGATAAGGAAAAAATCGTTGAGTGCAGGTCATTGACTTACTCCAAGAATCAGCTGCTGCGAGCCATGTGTCCTATCTTCGAGTGCCGAAGGTCAACCCATTGACCCATTGACGTTCCTCTACGAGCAGGTGCACTGACTAACGAAGAAGTAAGTTCAACTCTGATTCTTTTCACATTTTTCATAATTTTACCTATCCTGTAATTTGTAAAGTTGTTTATTTCATTGAGCATGTTACATTTGTTCAGTGAACGTAAGTAACGAATAATCCCTTTCTTTCTTCTGATATTTAACCAATTTGTTAGTTCGTTTTTGCATTTTTCTTTAATCCTATGCTCTCGTCACGAGCGCAACATACGGGCGCGGCAACGCGCTAGGCGGTTATCGCGCTCCTGCCCGCCTTGTATACTCGCGCTCTGATTGGGCGGGGATTTTTGTTAATAACTCAATAACCACGCTTCGGACAACTTTTTCGCAAAGGAAAAAGTTGTTTAGAATCACTTCAGGAACCTCCCATTAAAATATGTACCACTATTCCTGAGACACCCTGAATGTATGTAGGTATATATGTGTGTAGTAATACTAACGTATGTTAGAATGGTAACTCTTTTAATCTAAAGATTAATTGTTTAACATGTATTTCAGCAATGCATGGTAATTTATTGACCATTGTTAAAAATACGTATAGAAAAGAAAATAAAAACAATACCCTACCCCATACTGAACAAAATAAAAAATATCCTATCCCATACTGAACGAAATAAGATATAATGAACTACAAAATATTTTTTACATAGTGAACAAAATAAAATATAACTCCTCTACAATATCATACCCCCTACTGAACAAAATAAAAAATATCCTATCCCATACTGAACGAAATATCCTATCCCATAC
>NW_017177426.1:22060-33761 GCF_001652005.2 Ceratina calcarata
CACATTTAGATATTGAGCTAACTTCATGGTAAAAAGAAATAGGGGAGACGAAAGAGAAAAGATTTTGATATCGGACCATCTAGTGACTTCTGAAAAATATCTCTGCATTAAGGACATCTTTTTAAAAAAGACTTCTTACACATTGTAAAGTAGTCTAAAAAAAGTGTATTGTGACATTAAAGCATTAAGAAAATACAGAGGAAACAATTAATATTCACGAAAGAAATTCAAAATGTCGAATTTACGTGTATATAAGGGTACGCGGTGCCCGACGGCAATGCTGCCCCCTGACGGGCCTCAAACTTGCCTTCGGGCCGCTACCGCGCCCCTTTATATTGCACCGAGAGGATTTCTCTCTTACCCTCGAGCCTTGTGTTTCGAGAGATACTCGAAGGCGTTTCCTTCGATCTTTGTAAGAAGCGAGTTTCGCTGGTAGAGCAGTGTAGTTCGGACGGGACGGTTTAAAGTCGGAAGCCCTTTGCCTGTGTGGTGATCGAAACTGCAGCTTGTCACGGCGTCATAGTCATATACCCGCTCTGCAACGTTCAATTGTAACCGGTGTTAAGCCTGGTGCTAACCGGTGCATCCTCCTGCGTTACAGCATACCGGTATCGGCACAGGACCCCGGTCGCAGTTGTAGGCCCATCGAGGTTATCTAACATAAACCAAGCGAAAAGGCGGTTTTCGAATCCAAAGTACTCCGCAAAGTACAAGTTCCAGCTGGTTCAGCCGGCCCTCCATCCGATTTACCAGAGTTGCTTTTAGAGTCAGGGGATTCGAAGACAATTTCGTCTACAGTTGGACTTTTTTTGTTTATCTACTGATGACCCATATGTCTCTGGAGGTGTAGTAGGTGTGAAGTTACTCTTTAGCGGTGTATCATTACCGATCGATCTAATTTGATCAACGTGACGTTTCCAAACTCGTAAATCGTCTAACTGAACTAAGTATATTAAATTAGCTAGTTTTCTTTGTACTCTACCATATTGCCATTTATTTGTATTTAGGTAGTCTCTTACAGCAACTCTTTCCCCTTCTTTAAATGTTCTGTATTTAGAACTCTCGAAGCTTTTGTTTTCTGACTTTTTCGTGGGAAAAATTAAGTCCAGTCTCGTACGTAAGTTTCTACCGAAGATAAGAAAGGAAGGACTGATCCCCGTAGTAGTATGTGAGATTCTCCTGTAGTTTATTAAGAATTTGCATAAAGGGCCTAGCTGGATAAGGGGGTCAAATGTGCCCTTGAGCCGAATGAAGCGCCGTTTGCGCCATTCGATAGCATATCAAAAAAGAAACATTCACTCCAATTTTTAGCCCTATATCTCAACCAGGGAGGGAGTAATCGGGAAAATTCGAAAAATCAGTTTTTTGAGGTTTTTCCTTATTTAACGCCTTGCGAAAAATCTGAAAAAATTCTGACATGTCCGCAGTGTAGTTGGACAAGTCTGAGAATTTTTTCAGATTTTTCCCTTGCAAAATGTAGCCGTGAAAAATAAAAAAGTGCTAAAAATAATTTTTTCACATAGAAAATGGGGGGGATACTATTTTCATATTTTTATGGTAGATTCGTATTGTTGCAAGGATTGTTCATGAATTTTTTCAGATTTTTAAAATTGGTGCGTCAATGTGAAAAAAATCAAAAACTTCTTTTTTTGCTTGAAAAAGTAACTTCTGCTTCGAATTTGTATGTCTTTTTCATACAGAATTTTTATTATATGTTTTTAAACATTTTCAGTAAGGATATACATAATTTCAACAACGACAAAGTGAAAATAAACGAAATTGTCCCATGTTCAAGTGCCGAGACGGAAGACAGTTTTCCAACAACGGCGGTGGCGAAGCGGCGAAGACTCCAGGCCAGTAATCGCTGCGTACTTTTTTGACGTAGGTTCGCGTCCTGGCGCCGACCATATTTTTTTTAACATATATATGTTTTTTTTCTCACATTTATTGTTCATTGAGCAGAGTTCATTGTTTAAACAGTATTTTTGAATTGTTTAAAAATATTTGAACATTGCTCCTTTCATGACGGTCCACTGTTTTAATCGTGGTATCGTAATGGAATAAAAGATCCAAACGTGGTTTTTGNCAAAAACCACGTTTGGATCTTTTATTCCATTACGATACCACGATTAAAACAGTGGACCGTCATGAAAGGAGCAATGTTCAAATATTTTTAAACAATTCAAAAATACTGTTTAAACAATGAACTCTGCTCAATGAACAATAAATGTGAGAAAAAAAACATATATATGTTAAAAAAAATATGGTCGGCGCCAGGACGCGAACCTACGTCAAAAAAGTACGCAGCGATTACTGGCCTGGAGTCTTCGCCGCTTCGCCACCGCCGTTGTTGGAAAACTGTCTTCCGTCTCGGCACTTCAACATGGGACAATTTCGTTTATTTTCACTTTATCGTTGTTGAAATTATGTCTATCCTTACTGAAAATGTTTAAAAACATGTAATAAAAATTCTGTATGAAAAAGACATACAAATTCGAAGCAGAAGTTACTTTTTCAAGCAAAAAAAGAAGTTTTTGATTTTTTTCACATTGACGCACCAATTTTAAAAATCTGAAAAAATTCATGAACAATCCTTGCAACAATACGAATCTACCATAAAAATATGAAAATAGTATCCCCCCCATTTTCTATGTGAAAAAATTATTTTTAGCACTTTTTTATTTTTCACGGCTACATTTTGCAAGGGAAAAATCTGAAAAAATTCTCAGACTTGTCCAACTACACTGTGGACATGTCAGAATTTTTTCAGATTTTCGCAAGGCGTTAAATAAGGAAAAACCTCAAAAAACTGATTTTTCGAATTTTCCCGATTACTCCCTCCCTGGTTGAGATATAGGGCTAAAAATTGGAGTGAATGTTTCTTTTTTGATATGCTATCGAATGGCGCAAACGGCGCTTCATTCGGCTCAAGGGCACATTTGACCCCCTTATCCAGCTAGGCCCTTTATTTCGATATCTTTTTCATTACTGCTTAATGTTTTGAGTGTATTCTTGAACGATTGTACGCAACGCTCTGCTAAACCGTTAGTTGTTGGATGGTATGGGGGAGATAATTTGTGGATAATTCCATTTGCTTTCAAGAAATTTTTAAATTCAAAAGCTACAAACGTAGGTGCATTGTCGCTGACTAAAACAGCGGGTAAACCAAAAGTACTGAATATTCTTCGTAACCAATGCACCGTCGAGTGTACTGTCATGTTTTTCACTATGTGGATCTCTGGCCAGCGTATGTATGCATCTACCAATATAAAAAAAATAATAGTTCATGAACGGTCCCGCAAAATCAATGTGTACTCTTTCAAAAGGTTTGGTGGCTTTGTCCCACGGATGAAATGAGAATTTCGGAGGATTGTTTCTAAATTGGTTACATTGTAAGCAGTTTTTAACTTCATTTTCAATGTCCTGCGAAATTCCGGGCCACCAGCAGTAACTTCTTGCTAATTGTTTAGTTTTAACTATACCCGCACGTATAGAGTGTAGTCCGCTTAAAATCCCTTTTCGTAATGTTGGCGGTATCACAACCGTTTGACCATGAAATAGACAATCTTGTTGTAAGGAAAATTCCGTTTGATCTATATTGAATCGGTCTTCCTTCCTCACGTATTTCCCAGCGCGTAATGCCTCGATTAATTTCGAAAAACTTTTGTCCCGTAATGTCTCCCTCTTTAATTCATTGGAATTTATTGGTATATTCTCTAGTTGATGTATTTCGAATGCATCGGATTCATCATGGGCATCAAGATGTTCTGAATTTGTAGGTAGTCTAGACATAGCATCTGCGTTCGAATGATCTTTAGTACTTTTGTATTTTATGTTGTATTTGAAGGTTTGTAAAAATAATGCATAATGTCCCATCCGTCGTAGTTAGCGCAGGTAAATGTTTTGAGGGTGAAAATATTTGTACAAGGGGTCTGTGATTAGTGTATAACGTGAATTTCCTGCCGTACAAATAGTAAAAGAATTTTTTTACGCCGAATATTATACCGTAGACTTCTTTATCTATCTGCGAATATTTCTGTTGGAGTCTTGAAAGAGTTTGCGAAGCAAACTGTATCGGCCTTTCTGTGCCGTCCGGATAAACATAAGACAGAACTGCACCCACTGCGTACAGACTAGCATCCGTAGCTAAAATTATTGGTAGTTGCGGATCAAAATGTGCAAGGATTCGATCAGACATCATTTCTCGCTTTACTAAATCGGAAGCTTTCTGACTTGACATTTCAGATTTTGCATCCCTTTCAGACTTTGCATCCCATTCAAAGAGTACCTCATCTTTTAGTAAATTGTACAACGGGTACAACTTTGAGCTAAGGTTTTGTAAAAATCTACCATAGTAATTAATAAGTCCCACACAAGCCCTGATTTCTGTTTTACTCGTAGGTACTTTAGCATTTTGAATCGCATCCACCTTTCTTTTTGCTTTATGGATACCGGATTTATCGATTACATAGCCACATTATTCGATTTTATCTTTCATAAAATCACATTTATTTAAATTAATACGAATGTTGTATGTCGATAATCGCGATAGGACTTCATTTAACCTCATGTAGTGAGTATCATCATCTGGTGGAGTAATCTTTATATCGTCCAGGAATACTGAAACTCCCGGAATATCTTTGAGAATATTTTCTATTTCCCGTTGCCAAACCGCAGGTGCACTAGCAATACCGTACATTAATCGAGTACATTGGAAAAGACCCTTATTGGTACTCAACGTTAGATATTTTTGATCATCCGGATGAACTTCCATTTGCAAGTAAGCCTGTTGTAAATCCAATTTGGTAAATTTATCCCCTCCTGCCATAGATGAGAATAAATTTTCTATTGAAGGTAAAGGACATTCATCGATAACAAGATTTGGATTTAACGTGATTTTGAAATCTCCGCAAATACGTATTTTACCATTTGATTTCACGACTGGTACAATGGGTGTAGCCGATTCAGAATTGTTTATTTTAACTAAAATTCCCTTTTTTTCTAGGTGGCACAATTCATCATCCACTTTCTGTTGTAAAGCATATGGAATTTTCCGCGCTTTGATAAAAGTACACTGAGCAGAGCTTCTTAATTTTAGACGTGCTTGAATATTCTTGATTTCTCTCATGGAATTTTCTAATACATTAGGGTATTTTTGCAATATTTTATTTATATTCTCCAATGTTTTGAGGGTGAAAATATTTGTACAAGGGGTCTGTGATTAGTGTATAACGTGAATTTCCTGCCGTACAAATAGTAAAAGAATTTTTTTACGCCGAATATTATACCGTAGACTTCTTTATCTATCTGCGAATATTTCTGTTGGAGTCTTGAAAGAGTTTGCGAAGCAAACTGTATCGGCCTTTCTGTGCCGTCCGGATAAACATAAGACAGAACTGCACCCACTGCGTACAGACTAGCATCCGTAGCTAAAATTATTGGTAGTTGCGGATCAAAATGTGCAAGGATTCGATCAGACATCATTTCTCGCTTTACTAAATCGGAAGCTTTCTGACTTGACATTTCAGATTTTGCATCCCTTTCAGACTTTGCATCCCATTCAAAGAGTACCTCATCTTTTAGTAAATTGTACAACGGGTACAACTTTGAGCTAAGGTTTTGTAAAAATCTACCATAGTAATTAATAAGTCCCACAATCCGCAAATACGTATTTTACCATTTGATTTCACGACTGGTACAATGGGTGTAGCCGATTCAGAATTGTTTATTTTAACTAAAATTCCCTTTTTTTCTAGGTGGCACAATTCATCATCCACTTTCTGTTGTAAAGCATATGGAATTTTCCGCGCTTTGATAAAAGTACACTGAGCAGAGCTTCTTAATTTTAGACGTGCTTGAATATTCTTGATTTCTCTCATGGAATTTTCTAATACATTAGGGTATTTTTGCAATATTTTATTTATATTCTCCTTTGTAGAAACTTGCGAAATATTTTCTAATTTAATACCTAATTGTCGTATCCATTCACGACCCAAGATTGGTTCCCTATCAGTATTGACAATATACAAATTTAAAATTTTTGTAAGACCTCCATAAGTACACATTACTTCTAACCCACGACATCTAGGGTTGCTGTACAATATGTAATTAATTTTAGATCTGTTTCATGTATTTTTAGATTAAGGAATAATTTTTGAAACTGAGAAAAATTTATTATGCTTACGGCAGCTCCGCTGTCTATCTTAAAGTTAAGGAAGTGGTTTTCTACCTGAATTTTAATCATGAATTTTTGTCTATGGCTTGTATGCTCTGATTGAACCATTAGTATTTCCTCTACCAGATTCGCGCTTTGAGAATTTTTGTTCTTCAAGCAAATCTTCGCTAAATGACCCTTAACCTTACATTTTGTGCACGTGCTTGAAATATGTTTGTGTTTGTTCGCTAAATGTGAAGAGGATCCGCACCTGTAACAAAACCTTTTACTTGTATTCGTAGAATTATCTGTCGCAATAGGCTTTTGGAACGTCTTCGTTTTGTTTACTGCGCCAAAGGTGTTTGATTTTACCTCCTTGACACTGTTCACCCCAGCATGGGCTATGTTGTTCCGATGTAGTTGGGCTGCATCCTTTGCAGAAGTTTCCATACTGACAGCTACCTCCAATGCCCTTTCGATGGTTAAATCCTTCGTCTCCAGTAGTCGACTTTGGATATTTTGAGTACGTAGTCCAAAAACGAACTGATTCCTTAACGCTTTCTTCAAGTAGTCCCCAAACTTGCATGTTGTAGCTAGACGTTGAAGTGCAGTTAAATATTCTTGAGCACTTTCTCCTTCATATTGTTTGCGTTGTAGAAAACGGAAATTCTCTGCTATTTCCAATGGTTCTGGGTTGTAATGTGCTTTCATCTCCTTCACCAAATCCTCGTAGGTTTCATAGTTTGGATTTATTGATGATACTTTATCACACAGTACATCATACGCATCTGGCCCCATGTAATGTAATAAATAAGCAGCTTTTAGTAGCGGTTCCGCTGCTCGTAGGAGGATTCTGCATTTTTTATTACACTTGTATAATGTATGTGATGTAATTGTAATTGTATTATGTTATTAACCCCTTGCACTATTCGGAACCTCGGGAAAAGTCAGGCCAAACGCGGCTGCCTCGATTATCGCGGTGAAAGGCGAGCGGTGGAGCGCGCGTGCCGAAACTTGAGAACTATCAATTTCAAAACTTTTAAAAAATACTTTAATTATTACATAAGATGAAAACAATCCTATTCGAGATGTTCATAATTGGTCCAAAACTAAGACCACGAGTCAGACTCGTGATATTCATGTTCGGCCTGAAATATCGAGTACGAGTCAGGCTCGTGATATTCATGTTTGGTCTGGAACTGAACAACGAGTCCGACTCGTGACATCCATGTTTGGCCTAAAATTTTCATCAGACTCGTCAAAATAGTACAAGGGGTTAATATGTTCAGCACGTGGTTAACCTCAATCACTTTAATACTGTAAATTTGATTTCTGTAGGTTCTATTTCAATCCTCGTCGCCAACTGTTCTGTTTGTACGAATGACTCTAGCACGAGTTGAGTAGACACGTTTATTGCTTACAACTAACTTGTATATAATTTTACAATTAATTAATTAATTACGTGGTGTGGTAACGTACGTGCACACGTGAACACCTACGTGAAGGCTGCTGCAGACCTTTTCTTTTTGGTGCTCTGTGTGCGCAGGTGTCCGCGCAGCACGTGATCTAATCTAGGCCGATACAATGTATCTTCAAAACGCAAGCGAACATAACAAAGACCAACAGTGGTCATACGCGCATCGTGACTAGAACTTAGTCAACCTTGTAACTCCAGTGTATTCATTATAAAGAATATATTCATCTTTAATACTTTAACATCGACTCTCAATCATTCAAGTCTTACTTACCTTCTTGCTACAACGCCAATGAAGAGATTCATCGTACATACCTTCCTGCTGAAACACTACGGAAGAGGATCATCGAGCTACATCGCTACGAAGGGAGAACAGCATACAGAGACGCTTGGAACACGTCTCTGTAAGGAACAACTCTCGAGACGATAGTAATAACTATCGTCTGGGTACATTCATACGTACTACGCTCCGAATCGAGCTGCCAACCTTCTGTACGGGTCCCCGGGTATAACACGGACGCAAGCGCCGGTTGCCTGAAAGACTGCGGCATATTATTTGCTTCACGTAATAACCCGGTGTGTAAGCTGTATCCCGCCACCAACACGAGCGAGACCTCCGGGACGTGACAAATTGGTGGCAGTGGTGGGATAGTTGCAGTCACCGTAACGGAAGAACGGCAGCATCCGGACATCGGAACTTCATCGAACAGAAGCCGCCAAGGCATCAAACATCGCTACGAGCCGAGTCGCCGTGAGAAACGCCGAGATAGTGCATTGACTGAAGCACAGCAGTGACGTCACCACATCGGAACGCACCGAGCCAAGCTCACCGTGGGACGCAGCACGCCGAGACGCGTCACCCCCACTCTCCCGTACCGGCCAGCGTAGCCGGAGCGCGCCCGCGGAACCAGGGGTCTCAGAATTTATCCCTCGGCCGGAAAGTGGGGACGACGCGACCATGGTGGGGACTGGTACTTGATAGGTTCGCTTCGCGAAGGCTCATGAGGAGAATAGTAGTGGGGATCGAGATACGGGCGAAAAAGAGGGGAAGCGAGCCGTGCGGGATAAATTATGAGACCCGTGCGCGGAACGCCAGTTGCGGTGTGACCACGATACCTAAAGCACGCAGCAAGTATATAAGTCATACTTAGAAATTACTCTGAGACAGAATTACATAATCTCCAGCACGAGTAAGTGCACACGTATTCCTCAATATTTCATTGCTAATATCAATTATTACTTACCGATGTTCTATTAAAATCTAGTGAACCCGGCGAGGCGCAGTCATTCACCTGCGAATTCGATTGCAGTACAGGGAAAAGGTAAGCCAAAGTGGAAGCACGGTGTACGTGCGGCAAAGCGAGTGCAGAAAAAGAAACGTCGCGCTTGCTCTTCGCTTGGTGCCGCTCACTATCTACCTGCTCAGCGCTACGACGTTCCAATAACGCAGCCATCCAGTAAAGCTATTCCTTCGCCCTGTTATTCGCCGTGTTTGCAACGGGAAATTCTGGACGAATTTTACGACGCGCCCACACCACCGTCTAGTCGAAATATTGAAGTTATTGTGGTAACGTAATTTTAAGGGTTTTTGTTTTAACGTATGCGTCATTGATGGTTCGAGGAGCGAGATGGGAAAAGCGATCGGAGTGGGCTGCGTGCGAGTCGAGACAACGTAATTAGCAACGTAATTGTAAGGGTCTGTTTTTTTTTAAACATATGAGTCGAGTTGTGTCGATGGATGCGGTGCGGTGCGTGTTGATCGAGAAGATTCTTTCCGTGTAATTTTTCACAGTTCATTGTATTTCAACCTTCTTCTAATTTCTAATAAGCTATAGTTAAAACTATTACATTATAGATTTGTGTGATTCTGACGAGGAATTCGAAAACGAAGTGCCGCGACCGCCGACGCCCGTCGAGTTGTTAGACACCGACGAGGCAGTCAAAGTGAACAATCACAGACTTATTCACAAAGACATTTTGCTCGATTACGTGCGCTAGGCGACAACCGAAACCGTGCCGGAAAGTGTTTTCAACTGGTGCGACGAACTTTATAACGAACAATTCGCTGAGTAAACTCGCGTAATGGCACGCGATACAAGGTCCGCAAAGAAGACCACCGAAGAAGCCATGGAAGACGACACACGCACCCTACAGAGGATGCTCGAAGAGAAAAAGAAGAGGCTCCGCACCCAAGACGACCGTCTCGACAAGGAACGTCGGGAACGGGAGCAGCTGGAATGAGAACTAGCCGCAATGCAACAAGAATTGGCTGCAGCATTAGGAGCTAGCCGATCAGCACGATCGGCTACCGCATCGACGGTACCGTTCGAAACGGAACCTATCGTCCATCCGGAGAATAACGATTAGGGAACGAACGAAGCTCTAAACCTAGTACCTACTTTCGACGGACAGAACATTACGCTTGCCGCCGCGCAAGAGGTATTGTACCGCGCCACTGCGAGCGCAAGCTAGCCAGACTAATTACCACGCGACTCCGTGGAAGAGCCGCCCTAGCCGCAGAAGAGAGCCTGCGACACTGTAAACCCTCTGTGCGACACATTGAAGGACATATTCCAGCCTAGCCGCTCCGTAGATCATTTTCGGGGTGAGTTATCCAACATCTATATGCGAAACGGAGAACACATCCTCGAGTACATAAGCCGCGTAAAAAATTTGCGCGAAGCGATACTGAACCACAATCGAGAAAATCCCGACGTCAACGAAGACGACAGATTCACAAAAGAGTGCTTTACCGACGGACTACTTTCGCATATGCGAACCGAGATCCGCCGTAGCGAACATCGATCGCTGACGGAACATTTCAATAGTGCGATACGCGTATTCAAGCAAGCCGAGCTAGACGCGCAAAGATTCGGCCGACAAACAGAATCCAGAAGGGTGCAATTTTCTGACACACCGGCCCGCGGTCAATCACCCGCGAGAGACAGAACAACCGCCACCCAAGCATGGCGTCGCGACGACCGCGTTAACGAATACACGCGTCGTTCCAACCAGCGAGACGACTGGTACTCTCAACGACCATCATCGCCGCGATACGATGAACGTCATCAGTATGCCCGCCGACGGGAAGATTATCATCCGCGAGCAACATCGCCGCGCTATGACGCGCGCCCCAGATACCAACCATATCATCAACGGCCGGAAGACCGTGCACCGCAGGATCCGACTTCACGGTACGAGACACGTACCGCCGACTCACCAAAGACTCAAAACGCTCCGCCCAGAAGAGCGGAAGATACGAGAAACACACGTTTCTGCAATTATTGCGGTAACCCAGGACACGACATACACGAGTGTCGTAAACGAATGTATAATTCCCAGAATTCGGGAAACGCCAACGGTCTCTCGTCGCTGGCTCGGTGACGAGAGAGCTCCCAAGAGAAACCAGCTCATGGCAAGCAAACGGACGTCTAAATGCAGCGAAAATATCGAAAACGTTCATACCCGAGGTGGAAATCTCGGCACCCGAATTGAACGAACGCTGTGCGTTCATGATAGACACAGGCGCAGGGTCCAATATAATAAAAGTCGGGGCATTAAAATCTCAAATGGTGATAGACACTAAATGTACCCCTGAAATAACCGGCATAACTAAGGGAGTTGTAAAGACGTTAGGAAATAACACATAACAATAAACGCCGAACCCGCCAAATTTTACGTTGTACCGGACAGTTTTCCACTCCAAATGGAAGGAATCTTGGGAACAAACTTTTTCGAGAGAAGAGCAGTAATTTCATATAGTAATAATTGCGTAACATTGAAGGGAACCAAGATACCATTCACACACCCCAACCCCGGAACCGCCCATGTACAATTCCGCAAACCAGATTTCTTCCTAAACCCAGACGAAGATTTCGAGGTGTACACGGACTCCGTCGAAACAAACTTCGATTACTTAGAAGAACTACCCAACGTGGAGTTGGAAGACGATTTGTACGCTTACGAGGAACTCCCCTCGTTTGAATACGAGGAGATCGAACGATGGGACGACGACCCCCAACCTGTTGAAACACATATGGACGACGATTTTCTAGAGTCTCTCAACGAAAACA
>NW_017177426.1:35742-46294 GCF_001652005.2 Ceratina calcarata
CCTACGAAGGCTGCTGCAGACCTTTTCTTTTTGGTGCTCTGTGTGCACAGGTGTCCGCGCAGCACGTGATCTAATCTAGGCCGATACAATGTATCTTCAAAACGCAAGCGAACATAACAAAAACCAACAGTGGTCATACGCGCATCGTGACTAGAACTTAGTCAACCTTGTAACTCCAGTGTATTCATTATAAAGGATATATTCATCTTTAATACTTTAACATCGACTCTCAATCATTCAAGTCTTACTTACCTTCTTGCTACAACGCCAATGAAGAGATTCATCGTACATACCTTCCTGCTGAAACACTACGGAAGAGGATCATCGAGCTACATCGCTACGAAGGGAGAACAGCATACAGAGACGCTTGGAACACGTCTCTGTAAGGAACAACTCTCGAGACGATAGTAATAACTATCGTCTGGGTACATTCATACGTATTACGCTCCGAATCGAGCTGCCAACCTTCTGTACGGGTCCCCGGGTATAACACGGACGCAAGCGCCGGTTGCCCGAAAGACTGCGGCATATTAGTTGCTTCACGTAATAACCCGGTGTGTAAGCTGTGTCCCGCCACCAACACGAGCGAGACCTCCGGGACGTGACAAATTGGTGGCAACGGTGGGATAGTTGCAGTCACCGTAACGGAAGAACGGCAGCATCCGGACATCGGAACTTTATCGAACAGAAGCCGCCAAGGCATCAAACATCGCTACGAGCCGAGTCGCCGTGAGAAACGCCGAGATAGTGCATTGACTGAGGCACAGCAGTGACGTCACCACATCGGAACGCACCGAGCCAAGCTCACCGTGGGACGCAGGACGCAGCACGCCGAGACGCGTCACCCCCACTCCGCCGTACCGGCCAGCATAGCCGGAGCGCGCCCGCGGAACCAGGGGTCTCAGAATTTATCCCTCGGCCGGAAAGTGGGGACGACGCGACTATGGTGGGGACTGGTACTTGATAGGTTCGCTTCGCGAAGGCTCATAAGGAGAATAGTAATGGGGATCGAAATGCGGGCGAAAAAGAGGGGAAGCGAGTCGTACGGAATAAATTCTGAGACCCCTGCGCGGAACGCCAGTTGCAGTGTAACCGCGATACCTAACGCACGCAGCAAGTATATAAGTCATACTTAAAAATTACTCTGAGACAGAATTACATAATCTCCAGCACGAGTAAGTGCATACGTATTCCTCAATATTTCATTGCTAATATCAATTATTACTTACCGTTGTTCTATTAAAATCTACTGAACCCGGCGAAGCGCAGTCATTCACCTGCGAATTCGATTGCAGTACAGGGAAAAGGTAAGCGAAAGTGGAAGCGCGGTGTACGTGCGGGAAAGCGAGTGCAGGAAAAGAAACGTCGCGCATTGCGAAAGTCAATGCTACGTGCTTTCTCTTCGCTTGGTGCCGCTCACGATCTACCTGCTCAGCGCTACGACGTTCCATTAACGCAGCCATGCAGTAAAGCTATTCCTTCGCTCTGTTATTCGCCGTGTGTGCAACGGGAAATTCTGGACGAATTTTACGACGCGCCCACACCACCGTCTAGTCGAAGTATCGAAGTTATAGATTTATGTGATTCTGATTTGGAATTCGAAAACGAAGTGCCGCGACCGCCGACGCCCGTCGAGTTGTTAGACACCGACGAGGCAGTCAAAGTGAACAATCACAGACTTATTCACAAAGACATTTTGCTCGATTACGTGCGCTACGCGACAACCGAAACCGTGCCGGAAAGTGTTTTCAACTAGTGCGACGAACTTTATAACGAAGAATTCGCTGAGTAAACTCGCGTAATGGCACGCGATACAAGGTCCGCAAAGAAGACCACCGAAGAAGCCATGGAAGACGACACACGCACCCTACAGAGGATGCTCGAAGAGAAAGAGAAGAGGCTCCGCACCCAAGACGACCGTCTCGACAAGGAACGTCGGGAACGGGAGCAGCTTGAATGAGAACTAACAACAATGCAACAAGAATTGGCTGCAGCATTAGAAGCTGGCCGATCAGCACGATCGGCTACCGCATCGACGATACCGTTCGAAACGGAACCTATCGTCCGTCCGGAGAATAACGATTAGGGAACGAACGAAGCTCTAAACCTAGTACCTACCTTCGACGGACAGAACATTACGCTTGCCGCCGCGCAAGAGATATTGTACCGTGTCACTGCGAGCGCACGCTAGCCAGACTAATTACCACGCGACTCCGTGGAAGAGCCGCCCTAGCCGCAGAAGACTTAGCCTGCGACACTGTAAACTCTCTGTGCGACACATTGAAGGACATATTCCAGCCTAGCCGCTCCGTAGATCATTTTGGGGGTGAGTTATCCAACATCTATATGCGAAACGGAGAACACATCCTCGAGTACATAAGCCGCGTAAAAGATTTGCGCGAAGCGATACTGAACCACAATCGAGAAAATCCCGACGTCAACGAAGTCGACAGATTCACAAAAGAGTGCTTTACCGACGGACTACTTCCGCATATGCGAACCGAGATCCGCCGTAGCGAACATCGATCGTTGACGGAACATTTCAATAGCGCGATACGCGTATTCAAGCAAGCCGAGCTAGACGCGCAAAGATTCGGCCGACAAACAGAATCCAGAAGGGTGCAATTTTCCGACACACCGGCCCGCGGTCAATCACCCGCGAGAGACAGACCAACCGCGACCCAAGCATGGCGTCGCGACGACCGCGTTAACGAATACACGCGCCGTTCCAACCAGCGAGACGACTGGTACTCTCAACGACCATCATCGCCGCGATACGATGAACGTCATCAGTATGCCCGCCGACGGGAAGATTATCATCCGCGAGCAACATCGCCGCGCTACGACGCGCGCCCCAGATACCAACCATATCATCAACGGCCGGAAGACCGTGCACCGCAGGATCCGACTCCACAGTACGAGACACGTACCGCCGACTCACCAAAGGCTCAAAACGCTCCGCCCAGAAGAGCGGAAGATACGAGAAACACACGTTTCTGCAATTATTGCGGTAACCCAGGACACGACATACACTAGTGTCGTAAACGAATGTATAATTCCCAGAATTCGGGAAACGCCAACGGTCTCTCGTCACCGAGCCGGCGACGAAAGAGCTCCCAAGAGAGACCAGCTCATGGCAAGCAAACGGACGTGTAAATGCAGCGGAAATATCGAAAACGTTCATACCCGAGGTGGAAATCTCGGCACCCAATTGAACGAACGCTGTGCGTTCATGATAGACACAGGCGCAGGGTCCAATATAATAAAAGTCGGGGCATTAAAATCTCAAATGGTGATAGACACTAAATGTACCCCTGAAATAACCGGCATAACTAAGGGAGTTGTAAAGACGTTAGGAAATAACACATAACAATAAACGCCGAACCCGCCAAATTTTACGTTGTACCGGACAGTTTTCCACTCCAAATGGAAGGAATCTTGGGAACAAACTTTTTCGAGAGAAGAGCAGTAATTTCATATAGTAATAATTGCGTAACATTGAAGGGAACCAAGATACCATTCACACGCCCCAACCCCGGAACCGCCCATGTACAATTCCGCAAACCAGATTTCTTCCTAAACCCAGACGAAGATTTCGAGGTGTACACGGACTCCGTCGAAACAAACTTCGATTACTTAGAAGAACTACCCAACGTGGAGTTGGAAGACGATTTGTACGCTTACGAGGAACTCCCCTCGTTTGAATACGAGGAGATCGAACGATGGGACGACGACCCCCAACCTGTTGAAACACATATGGACGACGATTTTCTAGAGTCTCTCAACGAAAACACGAAGACAATGGAAACGAACGACCCGAATCTGCGAGACGATCCGCCTCAAACTGACAAACAGGCAGCTGCAACCGCGGTAAGAACGAACGGTACATGGTACCCGAAGTCAGTATTATTCTCACACCAGAAGGGTGCAATTTTCCGACACACCGGCCCGCGGTCAATCACCCGCGAGAGACAGACCAACCGCGACCCAAGCATGGCGTCGCGACGACCGCGTTAACGAATACACGCGCCGTTCCAACCAGCGAGACGACTGGTACTCTCAACGACCATCATCGCCGCGATACGATGAACGTCATCAGTATGCCCGCCGACGGGAAGATTATCATCCGCGAGCAACATCGCCGCGCTACGACGCGCGCCCCAGATACCAACCATATCATCAACGGCCGGAAGACCGTGCACCGCAGGATCCGACTCCACAGTACGAGACACGTACCGCCGACTCACCAAAGGCTCAAAACGCTCCGCCCAGAAGAGCGGAAGATACGAGAAACACACGTTTCTGCAATTATTGCGGTAACCCAGGACACGACATACACTAGTGTCGTAAACGAATGTATAATTCCCAGAATTCGGGAAACGCCAACGGTCTCTCGTCACCGAGCCGGCGACGAAAGAGCTCCCAAGAGAGACCAGCTCATGGCAAGCAAACGGACGTGTAAATGCAGCGGAAATATCGAAAACGTTCATACCCGAGGTGGAAATCTCGGCACCCAATTGAACGAACGCTGTGCGTTCATGATAGACACAGGCGCAGGGTCCAATATAATAAAAGTCGGGGCATTAAAATCTCAAATGGTGATAGACACTAAATGTACCCCTGAAATAACCGGCATAACTAAGGGAGTTGTAAAGACGTTAGGAAATAACACATAACAATAAACGCCGAACCCGCCAAATTTTACGTTGTACCGGACAGTTTTCCACTCCAAATGGAAGGAATCTTGGGAACAAACTTTTTCGAGAGAAGAGCAGTAATTTCATATAGTAATAATTGCGTAACATTGAAGGGAACCAAGATACCATTCACACACCCCAACCCCGGAACCGCCCATGTACAATTCCGCAAACCAGATTTATCCGATGTACACATTTCCGGAGCAAAGAGAAATACTACGACTAGTTACAGCTTAACACTAGGAGGACAAATCGAAACCGATGGAACGTGTAAAGGCACTACATACGCCGACCCTTACGGTACTTGGACAGACGCAATGGTGCAGGCAATAGTGAAGATTACTCTACAAGACTACTTGGCTACAGTGAACTTGGAACCCGGACATCTAGTGTTGAAATCCGGATATACATGTGAATTATCCCGGGAAACGTGCCTGGATCCGGATGCACATACTGGGTGCTCCTGCCGACTGACTACTGTCAATATAACAACTACCACACTCTGTATAATGGGCGAGCTACGAAAATCACTCCTCGCGATGGAAGCCCTATCATTTACATGGTCGAGACCGGAGAGACAATCTTCGCCCTCGCGACAACCCGCACTGTTAACATATGCGGATATCCATTTACAAAAACGGAGCATCCAAAATTAATCATTATGAAAACTAAGAATAAAGGAAGATTCCCCGAAACACGGCCAGCCACGGTCGAAAATTTAAACATATTCACGTACATCAACTCTAAGTTCGTATATGTCGAGAAGCACATCAAGACACAGATATCGAACCTCTATCAAGACATAGTCCGACAACGATGCAAAATAGAGCAGCAAGTCATACACAACGCTCTTGCCCTACTAAACACGGGACCGGAAGAAGTTGTCATGGCCGTCACACGGGAACCAGGATATATGGCCGTACCCGCCGTAGAAGTTGTGCATATCATTAAATGCATACCAACGACCTGTCAGGTACGAGAAACAGAGGAATGCTACAGTGAACTACCCATCTCGGTACGAAACCATTCACTATTTTTGACACCGAAGACACGCATAATTACAAGGACTGGGACTAAAATCCCATGCAGCAACCTGGTACCAGCTATGTACCGAATTCACGGTAATTGGTATCGTTTGACACCAAAGCCAGTCGAAACGCTACCACCGGACAGGATTCAACCCATCTCTCACCCCATGTGGCGATATATAGATCCAGCCAACATTGCCAGCGCAGGCAGATACTCACACAGCGATGTCGAGAAATTACAAAATTAAATCATGCTGCCAGTGGAAACAGCAGACGTAAACTCGTCCATACAGGGCATAACAGGACGGGATTTTGCAAAGGAAAACATTCAAATGCAAAATCTACTAGACGAGGATTCTATCAACCGAATAGCAGAAAACGCTGCGACACGCGTCTGGAAATGCCTATTGACATTCACATCAACCATCATCGGCATTTATATCATCTACCAAGCCTTAAAGCTAATCCTAGGCGCAATTCTTAACGGGATTGCCTTACATTATGTATACGGATGCAGCATACACCTGGCAGCCGCCGTATGAAGCTCGCTAACACACTTTTACATGGTCCACAAGCATCGGGACGATGTTAATATCAAGGAGGCGAAGAATGCTTGGAAAAACCGGAATCGGAGGACAACATCCCTGCAGTCACGGAACAACCAATTCCCTTGACGCCCTTGGAGGAAAGGAGACGACTACGCCCGCGGGGAATCTACATGGAATCAACACCGTGATGCCGCTTCACCCGAAAACAAAATTTCCTCGGCAAAATTTTGTTTTCCCTAAGGGGGTAGGTGTGAAGTCGGGCTCCGACGTTAGAGTTAGTATTAAGTATATAGATAGTAGCGGTCACTACGTTAGAGATAGGGACTTGTAGGTATGTAATTCGTATTGGCTCTTGTCAGCGCTACATTAAAGTTCTTGTGCATCGGGCGTCGAATTCCTAACTGGATAGGAGATACAAGCGTATAAAGTCACGCCTGACTTATGAGCGGCTGTACTACTAGCCTAAAGAAGGATCGCCTATGTACATATTATTTAGCCCTAGTTTATTCATACTATTCAGCTTCTGCTTTATTCAGTATTATTTAGCTTCAGCTTTATTCTATATTATAATTGCTTGGTTCTAAAATATTCTCGACGGAGACTCTTAATCATTCTCACGCATAATCGCGAACGGAAACCGTTAAGATTACAAGGCGACGACGAGGCGCGTAAAACACTTAGTGATAAGAAATGCGAGCGGTATGAATCACGCGAATGCACGTCTGCAATGATGCATCCGCCACCGTGAGAACGGAGAGCTAGGAATTCGCGCCCCCTTTGTTCTCGAATGTATAAAAGGGCCCGCGACATTAGACTCGACGCTCAATTGCTCTCGGGACGCGACGACACCCGGACGTTAGCCCGGTCCTCGCACGCAGGGTCGACAAAGTTCCAAGTCCACGTTGGACTTCATCGTCGAAGCAATCGAATAAGATCAACAGTGGTCATACGCGCATCATGACTAGAACTTAGTCGACCTTGTAACTTCAGTGTATTAATTATAAAGAATATATTCATCTTACTTTACATCAATACTTTAACATCGACTCTCAATCATTCGAGTCTTACTTACAACGAGTCTTCCTGCTACAACGCCAGTGAAGAGATTCATCGTACTTACTTTCCTGCTGAAACGCTACGGAAGAGGATCATCGAGCTACATCGCTACGAAGGGAGAACAGCATACAGAGACGCTTGGAACACGTCTCTGTAAGGAACAACTCTCGAGACGATAGTAATAACTATCGTCTAGGTACATTTACACGTACTACGCTCCGAATCGAGCTGCCAAGGGCGAGACCTCCAGGACGTGACAATTGTACGTATCACACAGTCTTTAGACAGACGAGCGAAGAAGATTCAGCACGAAAAACCCATAGGAATCGGCGTAGAAGGAAGGAATTTTTCGACATTTAGCCGAAAATCGACCCGATTTCGGCTATTTCTCGCTTTAAAGTGAACTAATTCCCAAACTATCGCCTGGATCAAAATTGTATGTATCACACAGTCTTCAGACAAACGAGAGAAGAAGATTCATTGTCAGTGATACATCCTATGTATCATCGTATGTTACATTCTTACGTATTTTTATGTATAACCTATCATATATTACCTATAACATATTTATATGTAAGATCAGGAGAATCTCCAGTGCCAATGGAAAGATTGATAGAACACCGAGGGATTCATAAGCGTGTTAAAGATGCCGCTGACGGAATACCAACATTTGACGGAACAAGGCATATGGTTATACCGTTCTGTGAATCCTGCTATAGGGCACGAGACTATTTGCTACATGGAGATGAACCTCTGTTGGTAGGAACGATTTTGAATAAATTACGTGGTACCGCCTATAGAACAATTGGTCGCATGCAATTTGCCAACGTAGAAGAACTCTGCGATAAAATTCGGAAATTATACTCGCCATTTAAAAGTGTTAACTACTACACAGGAGAGCTTAGCCAATTATAGAAAATTGAATTAATAGCCAAAGAAATCGAAAATGGAACGTCGAATATCGGCGGCGACCCGGCCTGGTCCTCGATCACGTTCGTTCCTTTAATTTCTGTAAAACAGAAAAATTCCGAAGTTCTACTAATCACGTATACACGTGTCTATTTATTGCCTGCGAGGTGATACCGTTCGCAGGTGTTTATGAAGACTGTATTTGTTTAACAAGGAGCGAGATACCTCGTACCTGCTTGTCTTCGACAAGAGGATCGATCGCTCTAATCCTCTTATCTATTTTGAAAACGATCTTTAAATTTGTTTTGAAACGAGAAATCGCTGCGTTCAACACCAGCCCCTTTCTTTCAAAGAAATAACTGGCTGCAAGCTTAATGCTGCCCGAACGTTGCTTTCCAGACGGAAAATTATTGCAACGTTGGATTTCGATCCGCAAATCCTCGAAATCCTTTGAAGACCGCGAGCGAGTTTGTGACGAGCACGTCGTTCCAAACCGCTGTTTCGTTCCGGCTTTAACAGCTACTGCTTAAAAAAGCTGCAGGCTCACTGAACTCAGGTGAAACCACGGAGCGAGACGCGTGATGGAATTGTTTGTAGGACAACTCCGTTTAAGTTGGGAAGATGCGATCTCAAACAGTTTCGTCTACCACCGAAAGGCAAAGAGATTAGCCGCTCAGGGTCTTAATCTCGATAGAAGATCCCTAACTCGATTCTCCACGAACGAAAACCGTTCGTATACGAGAGGCGAATATGTCGTATTCGACTGCACTTCGACGCGGATTGCAAACCCTGCAATCGAAACGCACAGCGGACTGGTGAACGCCGAATCGCTGATCTCGACTTATAATTCAAGACGGAGAGTACCTCGGTCTTGAATTTCCTTACTAGCAAGAGGATCCGATAGCTTTTCAGAATTACTTCTGTGTCCAGCTAAACTCGGATTTGTCACGCGAGAAAATCAAAGAGGAGCTCTCTCTTCGAAGGTTGATATCGAAGTTATACCGTTCGCTCGTCCGTCGCGATCGTGTGGCTACGATTTTCCGCGACTGCGTATAGGCTCGAATCATTCTATCCTTTATTCTCCGACGCTCGCGATATTATTTAACGATGTTAACGGCAATATTGTATGTTCGAATTCCGAACATACGACACTGCTGGTCAATAGCTTGTTTCCTCAATTTTTGAATTTGTCCCGGTTATCGCGGCCGTTGTGCTGTGTCTCCGCTCGGGCGGCTTGCGTCATAATCGGATTAAGAGCTTAGTGAACCGTTTCTTCTATTTCTCTACGTGACGAATTCCCGTCTACCGACGATACCGTCGATTTTCGGGGAAGGAATATCCCGATTCTAGGAAACGCATGATGACTCATACGTCTCAGAAATTTAATTCCCGAATAAATGCGAATTTCTAACATAAGGTCTTGTCAATTCGCGTTGGGATCGTGGATTTTAATTGACCGAAATATAGTGTCCGTTCAGCTCTTTTATTATTATTATTTTAATTAATAATTTTAATTTTAATATGATCAGTGGTTAATTTCGTTGTTCTTTTCTGTATTACTATACATTTGAGCGATCTGCAGCAGATGTTATTTTTCACTCAGTTTGAATGGTTAATCAGTAAGGTAAAGGAGGTAGTACCGGGACACTTTTGAACATAAATTTTTTATAATGTTTTTTACTACGAAATTTAAGCATAGTACATGAAAACTTATCATCTTAGCAGATAGCTGGGATCCATATCAGATCAGTTTGCAACAAGAACATTCGCAGAAACGCAGGCTAAACAGAAAGACTCTGCGTTCCGGAGCTAAGCATCGGGCGAAGAAACTCCACCGACAGATATTGAAACAATTAAAGTATCAACTAATTTATTCGGAACAACCGAAAACATCGAGTCACCCGGAAAGGCCGTGTTATGCCCAATCCCCACAGACCTTGCGGTGCGGTGCGGTGCGGCATTTTTCGAGCCGACCGTGAGCTCGATCAGGGCCGAAAACCAAGTTTACAGCATATACTGAAAGCGTGTAAAAGCCGGAGGCTTCGAGGGGCCCTAGAGAAGTTGCGTCGAAACTTAGGAGATCGAGGACTAAGAGTACGGTCAAACCACCCGCTGTTCACTTTCAAATAGGTTTTTAAGTCCCAAAAAGGTCGATTTTTATGGCCTGTGCGGCGTTCAGGAAAAAATCGCAGCCTGCGATTTTTTCCCGAACGCCGCATGCGAACTTTCTGTAGGAGATTCTTCCAGCTTGCAAAAAACAAGTATAATAATATACTATAATAATGATAACTATTTTTTTAAATCATATTCACTT
>NW_017177426.1:46315-52402 GCF_001652005.2 Ceratina calcarata
GCATAGTACATAAAAACTTATCATCTTAGCAGATAGCTGGGATCCATATCAGATCAGTTTGCAACAAGAACTTTCGCGGAAACGCAGGCTGAACAGAAAGACTCGGCGTTCCGGAGCTAAGCATCGGGCGAAGAAACTCCACCGACAGATATTGAAACAATTAAAGTATCAACTAATTTATTCGGAACAACCGAAAACATCGAGTCACCCGGAAAGGCCGTGTTATTCGCCTATTTCACAAGCATCTACTATTCTAATAAATTCCGAACTTGATATAGAAGAAACCTCATCTATAATAGTTATAGATTCCGACACAGAAACTATTATTTGTGAAGAAATAGATACTAATACCGCGATTAAAGTAATAGACCATGAACAAATTCCAAATGAATTGGTAAATCGTTATGTGAATGAAATCAACAATTATATGCAAGGTTATAATTGAAGTAGTAATAAAGGATGCAGAAGGGTAATCAATAAAGAAGATAAATCCAGATTTCTATAAAATTCATTTATTTAATCACGATATCCTTTGAATCAATCCGCACGCCTGCAGGGACGTTCAGTCGTCTACCGGGTTGACTTGCAGGATTGGCGGCCCCACAATACGTAAACCTGGACGACAAAAGAAACACATTCCATTAATTAAAATATTCTTCATTTTAAATAAATAATAAATGAAATAAAATTAGCATACCTAGTCCTTCCTCGAGCCGCTCCGAGGCGCCGGGTCCGTCGTCCAGTCCTTCGCGTTTCGTGACGTCTGTGACGTTTCCTCTTCAAGGAATCACGTTCTACGTTCCAGGACGTCACATATTATTTTTGGTGACAGCGGTGGGATACCGAAAAGGATATCTCGAAATTTCTTATAATCTACGTATAAATAAAATTAGCGCGAAATCATGTCGAAATCAGTGATAAAATTGGAACCCAAAGATCCTTTAGAGGAGGAAGAATTAGTAATATTGTCCGAAAGTTTAATCGAAAAAGAAAAGAAAATGCGAGCACGTGAAGACAGATTAAGACAGGAACGAGAAGACATGGAAGACAGAATACGTGGCCAAGAAATTAGGATTGAGCAATTACTTGAGGACAAGGGTCGTATGATAGAAGAAAAGAAGGAAACAGCAAAGGAACAAGGAAATTTAATGGACATTTTCGAATCGCTTTGTCCAATGATTCGAGCACATTGCAATGCAATGAGCTGGCTAGTTTGGAAGGTGAAGCACCCTGTACTGGTCCGGACAGAATCCAACCGAACGCAGTTTCTTGTGCAATCGGCAGGTCGTCGTTAATTCGACGTAATCCGCCTCTCAATATACGCGCATACACGTCTGCTCCTAGAAGTATTTCTATTGAGGTGTCAGCACATATTTGCGGATCAGCTAATTCAAGTCCCTTATATTGAGACAGAATCTTAGCTTGAATCCGCGGTGGAGTGTACGAGCTGATTTTCTTGACGATCATGGCACTCGCAGTTAAAAACGGCGTTTGGCCTCGTCTATCGCCAATACCAACTTCGGCACTATTTTTGATGAATGCGGTCCGTCCGCCCCCCAGTCCGGAAACGGTAGCTGGAGTTCGCCTTTTTTTCAGGCAAAGTTAATTCGCTAAATCTGCTGAAATGAACGACATTTCGGAACCCTGGTTTAGGAGCGCGCGAGCATAGCGCGATTTGCCGTTCGGTCCGTAAACACGGATCAAGGCTGTTGCTAGTAGCACCGAGTTAATCCCCTTTGGTTGATCAGCTGTCTTGTCGCAGTGCATTGACACTGGCTGTTTCGAAGACGCTGCTTGGAGTTCACGCCTCGAATTAGGAGCATTCCGATGCTCCTTTTTACCTCCGCGATCATCGCGTCGAGGTGTATCCTGCTTGCCTTTAAGTGGACGCGTCTTACGTTCGCAGTGCAGTAATGTGTGATGGGATGCACCACATTTGTCACAGACTATCGTACTTCTGCAAGACGGAAGTGTACGTCCTTCAGACAAGCATCTGGTGCACATATTGTTTGCTCTAATCCAGAAATAACGCCCTTGTGCATCACGTTGTCGAAATTCATTGCAGTCCGTTATTCGGTGCTGCTGTTGACAAAACGAGCAATAAGATGTCGATTCCCGTGCCCGTGTTTCCACGTTCGTTGCATGGGATCTGACTTTCTTCTTCTCGGATTTCGAGGAATTCGGTTTGTTGTGCATATCCTTTGCCGCAAAGATAGCACTCACCTTATTTTCAAGAAAGCACATCATCTCGTTAAATGCGGGGAACTTTCGTGCATCATCGAAAGTCTGTTCCCATTCCGCCAGTAGCTCTTCATCGAACTGACTGGAAATGTAAAATACCAGGAATGGACCCACTTGATCAACCGGGACGCCTAGTTTAGGAAGCGCGTCTAAGGCTTGTTGTAAGCCGATGGTTATCTGCGTGATGCTTTCTATGTTGTCGTGCTTAACGGGCTTGAGGTGGAATACCTTCTTAAACCACGAGGTCTGAATCAGCCTCGGGTTATTATAACGCTTTTCGAGCGTTGCCCAAGCGATCGAGAAATTCTCGTTCGTTAGCTCCAACGTGGAGACGGTACGCAATGCGTCGCCTTCCAAAGCAGCTTTTAAGTACTGCAATCGTTGAGCGTCCGACAACGTAGGATTATTGGTGACGGCTGAACTGAAGAGATCGCTGAAAGCCGGCTAATCTGGATGATTTCCGCGGAAACGCGGGAGGTCCAGTTTCGGTAAACGAACTGACGCTCTATACGTGGTATGGCCTTGTCCGGCGTATTCGCCTGACGCTGCACGCGCTTCTTGCGCTTCTTGCCGTTCGAGAGTCCGAATCTGCTCGTAAATGTACCCAGCAGTTTCGTGAAAGACTCTCTCGTAATCATCCATATGCTTAGCTTTAAAATAGCTAAGTTTCTCTCGTTGCTCCGGGGTCGCCGATGCAATTAGGCATGCATGACGACTTTGAACACCGTCCCATTCTTTCTCGAGTATATCGAGTTGGGCTCGGACATAGTCCACAGTGTATTCCGACTTCGATTTCTTCTTCATATTGGTTTTAATGTTACCAATACGATTACTCCTTTCTAGATGGGCTAGTATGAATACATCTAGACGCATTCTTCCTAGAATGTCCTTTTTTGGAGTGGCCATTGTTGCTAGACAATCGTAAATTTCGAATTATCTGTACTGTATTCGGGCGCAGTGAATTCACTGTTTCTTCTGGCGCGTAGACGCAACCGCTTCGCTCTTTCAATCCGGCTCGAAGGACCTTTTGTTTGGAGATTTAGCCTAAACACAATTTAACTGGTACCGGAAAAGAGGGAAGCAGATTAAATGAAATAAAAGTGTTAATCCTTTTATATACAATCGTTTATTGAACCGTCGAAACTATCGACGATTCCTTGAAAGATGTTACAAATTTGGATTTTGTATTTATCTTTTCTTCGGCGAAGGCTGAGGCCGACCGATTATCGTCTGTCCCTGTAAACAAACAGAATACCGAACGATTCGATCAATTTAAAGTAACGACTGAATAGCAGCCGCGGACTGTGAAGAATTATGTGAAAGAGAATACTCTTTCCTTCGTTGCCCTTATTTTTCGTACTAGATTTCGATATGCCGAAACAGTGCTCGCGTTACGCCACTTGCAATTGCAAGCACAGCCACTGTGGCTGTACGCGGAAGTTCGGGTCGTAAGTCCGGACTTCTACTGACATTCACAAGCTCAGTACGCTTGCAAGCTACACTCTTTCTTGATGCACCTTCACCAGGGAGATTGGAAACGCGTATTATTCGCGGAACTCTGCAGTATCGGGTGAAGATCCAATACCCATTGCAGGCCCTTGACGAATGCGCCTATCCCACAACCGGCGGTCGACCAACAATTGGCCACTGACCCGGAGCGTAATCCGTTAGCAAGATACGACCTCCTGTTCGTATCTCGTTCCCTGCAAATGAAATCAGTGCGGGGCAACTTAAGGAGGAATCGAAAGAACTGATCTTTCGATTCTTTTATGCAGAAGTCGAAAAGTATTGAGAGGGACTGGCATACAGTCTATTCCTCGTCCTTTCCTGTGATAATTTCGGATTATGAATTCTTCCTTGTATGAATAGTGAAAGCAGTATCGAAATATTCCGATCTGTTCACTGTGACGGCTATGTGCTGACAGACCGTGGAGCTCCCCTTGTCCGTCGAGGAAAACTAATCTTCCGCTATGCGGCGTCCTCGACGAATTAGTCTATCCTTTTCTATTATGTATTCTTCTTAGAGCAAGAACACCTGTTCCGAGAATTCAAATGCGAATTCTCGTTACCGGTGATTCCGGCCGGCAAATGGTGTTATTATTTTTTCCCTCGGTACGGCTCGCGTTGACTCATCGATATAAGGAACGTCGCACCGTTTCTGATACTCGAGCAATTCGAAATCTAACGCTTTATTAAAATTTAATTCGATAAGGCCGAGAAAACTCCGTAAACCTTCCTTTTTTAATTTTAAAACACCGTTCTTTAAACATATATGTATGTATATATATATATATGGCGTAAAGGATTAAAAAGCTTAAGAATTTATCGGAGTCATTCTGCGCTTAGTGTTTAGTGTGGATTGTGACTGTGTGTTTCGTGTCTTGTGGACACTACGGACGGGATAATTTCGGTGCATGTGTACTTGTGTGGATATTTCATTTCGGTGCGTAGAAAAAAGGCATTCACCCTCCTGACTCGAAAATCCCATAGAGCGAGTTTCGATGTGCTCTTGCGGATTAAGCGAGTGATTAGGTTGAATACCAGGATACATCGCATTAGAATAATTTCCCATCTCCAGCACCCGAGGTAAGCCCACAAATTTCTTATAGGTACGGTCCTACTTTCGGTTATCGACATGCATCGATCGGCGGTGATCAGCTGAGCGTATGCCGAAAACGTCCGTCGATGCGAGACGGATTGTCAATTTTAGGGGCAAAAACATCGAATTTTTAAATGTTAATAACTAATTAACGAAGTCCTAAAAGCAATTTTTTCTCTCTTGATTTTCGACTTACTTTCGACCAAAGAATACGTCCTTAAAATATTGCCCACTAGTAGGTTTACACCCTGTATACGTATATACATATATATATTGAAACAAGGGATATTATAAGAGAAAAGAATAATTATTAATTAAAAAATAAGCACCCGCAACCAGCGGAAGTGTGATGAGGCACGTACGCTTCTAAGAACAACAGTCACACTTGCATTTTCGCTGACAGAGCATCAGCGAATTCTTCTCTCCCACTATACTCCCATTATGGGCCCAGCGCATTATTACTTGAAGTGAGTCTAGAACAGTGAGTCGAAGTAGAGGCAGTCTAGTAGAGTCGGTCGGAAGAGTCAGTCGAATCAACGAGTCGCAAAAATGTAGTCGAATAGTGAACTACGAGTGACGAATAGTCATTCCGAATCATTGTACATCGATTATCAAGAGTCTAATTGTTTTAAAGAATCTACATCTGTCTAAGTCAGTCTGAATCTATAACTCGACCAGTGAACATCGTGAATCTATTGTTAAACCTTTGAATGTGTGTAATAATCAAGAATATTATAAAAGGTAACTAGTCAGTCTGAATGAAACCAGCAACAAGTGAACTACGTCAAGTTTGTTGTTCATCTACGAAACTATTCTGTAAAAGTTAAAGTGTGTAACCATTTATATTCTACCTTCGTTAATTAAAGTAAGCATTTAAAACTACATTATTTATTATCCTGCACCATTTCTTTATTGATTAAATTACTTTCTGTACTCGTCCTAATTGTTACATTGATCATAATATTAAATTCATAATTTCGAATAATAGAATTATAAGCAATTTTAAGTGTTTTATCCTATTCTTATAGATTTTAAGTAGGGGATCGAACGGTGGAGCAGTCTTGTAGGCGCTTCCCATCAACGGAAGAAGGAAAGGTGTGAATAGAGCAGTCCTGAAGGCCCCCGCCCCCAATCCGGAAATTAGAGAAAGATCCTGTCTGAGCAGACCTGAAAGCGCTCCGGATGTAATAAATGGGAAAGGATATGAACACAGTAAGAATACTTATTGGACAATAGAGTAATTCAAT
>NW_017177426.1:53100-54687 GCF_001652005.2 Ceratina calcarata
ATGTAAATAACTAGAACATTGCATCGATTTCTTTGTCAAGAACGAACGTTTGAGAACGTTGCGTTGAATTCTTTGTCAAGAACGAGCGTTCGAGACGTTGCGTCGATTTCTTTGTTAAGGCCGAGCCACTAGGCTCTTGGGTTGCGCTCACCGGAAAAATCCGGACAAAACCCACGCCAATCCGGAAACAAAGGCCCGCAGGCCAACGTTTTTTTTTAACCGCTTGGGCCCAAGCACTTTCAGTTGGTTCTTTAACGCGACGACATCGTGTGACCTTAGAGAATTTTCCTTGCATCGGAACTGTTCTTGCCGAATCGAGTGAACGTTTGTTATTTATCGAGTTTTAAGTGCGAATTATGTTATCGAGTTAGTTGTATAAGCGACGCTGTTATTACATACGTCAATTGGGCTTTTTTATGCCGTCACGGCTTTTTCCCCAGCGAGCCAATAAACGATCAATGATTTTAGTGGCTCAACCGAATGTGCATCATTTATTTTTTTTTTCCTACCAAACAACCGCGGAAGGACTTCGTAATGAAGGAATTTCGAATAAACAAGTTGCGTGGTATAGGGAAAAGCGTGTAAAAGTTGTTGCTTCAAAGGGGGCCACTGGCCTGCAGAGCGAATAAGTCAACTGTCTGCGTCTCGCTCGGCCGTGCCGGTCGGATCTCTCCCTCACTCCGCCCAGCATTTCGAGCATGCGTAGTTGACCTATTCGCTCTGCAGGCCAGTGGGCCCCGAAAATTTAGTAACAATAATAACAATTTAGTTCATTATTCGTCATTCACATTTCGCATTTCGGCAAAGAAGATGGTTGTTCACAATGACTCTTCCAATCTGCCTCTTTCCCGAACATCTTCTATATACACGAATATGTATTCACACATGCATTTGCGTGCAAAATATTCATACAATACGTATGTTTCGTAGGAAAACGTGGGGAACCGGAGCAGGAAATAAAGGAGGCTGACCCGAGCCAACAAAAAAATAATACTAACATGCCGAAGTCGAAGAAAAATAAATTGAACTGCAATCATTCTCAAGATACACTAAATAGAAATACCTCAAAGGTATATATTAAAGAGGAACAAGAAGATATGAGCGATATTGACTCATTTCTAGTACTGATTAAGCCTATGTTGAACAAGTTGACCTCCAGGGTATTTTATGAAGTCCGTACGGATATATTTATGTCCATTCACAAAAAGTTATCGGACAAGTATAAAAAAAATAAAGAAAATTGAAAAAAATGTTGAAAATTTCTTTCGCATTGCGAACTTGTAGAAGGAATCGTATATGCAACCTTATGCCAATACCAAGTTGCGTGTAAATAATAACTGACAGCGCCGCGGCAATGTAAAGTACATTTTTAACGCGTGGGTGGAATTTTTTCTGAATTTCGTTTCTTGAAATCCATATAAACCCATTTTTTTAACTAATTTTATGCTGGCTGTATAACGAAGAAGTTTCGCGAGAGACGGCGTATTTTTCGATTCGAGTCGTCAATCATAGCATAACGTGAAATATGTTTCGAGGCCATTACTACTTAGCGGACCAAAACCTCGACTTCGTAATACTAATGCACGT
>NW_017177426.1:54947-55584 GCF_001652005.2 Ceratina calcarata
CGCATTGGGCGTTTGCGATTTCTTCAATCCAACGATGTTTGCAAAATGACATTCCGGGATGGTAAAAGCGATTTTTTGCTATTTCCGGAGTCATGGATTCCAATCGGGCGTAACGAGGGGTCAGCAGCCTGTTACGATTTTTTTATGGTTGTCCGATTGTATGTAGTTGCTATTGTTATCCCAACTGCTCGGTTCGTCACAATGGCTTACTGTATCCTTCGGTAGATGCCCAGTAATGATTGAGCGGTAGGTTTTGCTACCACTGATGACATTTTTTCTTGCAAGTGTTTGACGGTACTACACTTGGGATAGAGGCTTCCAATGTAAGCGTCCTGGCTTCAGTCAACTTTGGGACGGTTCCATTGGCAATTAGGAATTTCCCCGCGTCATTGCTGAATCTTGCTGCGTCGATCCATATTCTTGGTGAAGATCTCACTTCAATATAGATTGTCGAAGATCGAGACCTTATCCGTACGTGGAAGCACTCGCCTCGTTTACAATCTGCAGACAAGTGCAATTATAGAAGTCCTCCTTTTGATCACGGAGTAACAGTGTTCCTGACGCTTTTGTAAGGCACGAATTGGAGACGGCAGACTTCGGCAGGTGGGCGCTCGACCCCAGCGATAGGTCGCTGGGT
>NW_017177427.1:0-811 GCF_001652005.2 Ceratina calcarata
CACCCTTAAATTACAAATGAAATCAAAAAGCAAGAAAAAAAAGACAGAAGCCCGATCCGGCCCTGGTCCTCCTGGTTGGGTTTTTCCTTTAGTTTTCTAGTCTCTGTAATTCAGAAAAACCGAAATTGTCGATTATTCACGGTTACACGTGTCGACTTATCGTCTGTGAGTTTATACCTCTCGCAGGTGTTTATGTGGATTGAATACGATGAATAAGGATCGAGATACCTCGTACCTCCTTGTTCTCGACAAAAGGATCGATAGCTCTAATCCTCTTATAGGAAATTCAAACAATTCTTAATTCGCATTCGAAGCGAGAAATCGCTTCGCTCGACATCGGTCCCTTTCTTTTACAGAAATAATCGACTGCAGGCTCAATGCTGCCCGAACGTTGCTTTCCAACTGAACAATCATTGCAACGCTGAATTTCGATTGGCAAATCCTCGAAATCCGTTGAAGAACGTGAGCGAGTTNTCCCCTAAACATACACGAGAAACCGAATTTTGCGCCCGGAGGGTCAAAAATTTCTATTGCAGGTGTGCGGAGAAGAATGAGATCACCGCGAACGTACGTGGGCCCTAACGCGGCGCACGTGGTGCTTCCCATCAAAAAAATATCGATACTGTATTTCTGGAAGAATTCCTATATTGCGATATATCTGTAAGAAAGGTCATCGCGAATGTCCGTGCGGCCGAATGTGGAGGAGGAGGGATCGCGAACGTATGCGAAGCCTAACACATGTGACAAGAGGAGAGTGGGATCGCCGTACGCGACCAAAAATAGATGATAAGATGTCCGCAGATAAGTGAAT
>NW_017177428.1:0-810 GCF_001652005.2 Ceratina calcarata
CAATACCTCCACCTCTAATTCAAAATAAGTTTTAAAAGGAATACGATGAATTTCCCTAAGTTGTATCGTATTTCTTTTACATGTATTCATGTGTACATACCTAGCGCGTTTTGTCGTGAATAATATTTTTCCCGTGTTCATTGAAGACGAAAGAATGAAAGAATATTTCAACTTACCCATCTTATCTACTCCGAATGCAAGAGTCGACTGGCGAAACGAAGTTCGAGTCTTCTTCCCGAAGCTACATTGTTGCTCACTTTTTTAGTGTGTAAGTGGGTACATGTTGAGCCAGCGGCTCACCCTGTCTATTTTTCGTACAGCTTCGTGATACGTAAGAAAAGGGTAGGAAAATGAAAGTGAAGTGTACAAAAGCAAAAAATACGTGGTTCTCAAAATGCATTTCTGTAAAACAGAAGTTGTGTAGAGCGAGAATGTGTATAGGGGCAAAGAGTGAAGATGTACCAGATTTGTGCTGAACAACAATATCAGGAACGTCGGAACAATCTTATGAGTGCGAAGGCAACGTAACGTCGTTTGTCGAATCTCGTTGGTGGTCGAANAATACAAAATTGCTGGTTTAATTAAAGATTTACAAAATGTACCTAGCCATGTATTTGGTGAGTATCAAGATTGTGCCTCGCTGAAGTATTTTTGTGATGGAACGTCAAAAAAAAGGTGAGGCAAATCTTATCCCCCAATTACCAATGGCAGGACTTTATTCCAATATAGAGAAGGCAATGAAACGCGTTATAGACAATGCCGAAAGTTTATTGTACGACTTTACCAGCAATTCTGTAGAAAGTAGTAATG
>NW_017177429.1:0-809 GCF_001652005.2 Ceratina calcarata
TTAGGATGGGAGTTCGAGAAAGCGGACAATGTTCCTGTGACACGGGCGAGTTGCAGTCTGTGAAACACTTGTTGTTTCAGTGTGACAAGTTTATCAGGAAAAGACGCGAGATTTTTGGTAGTTTGGACTTGCAGGATCAAGCTCTTGATTCGTTGTCATATGAAAAATTGATAAGGTTTTTCAGAGCGATTGATCAATGGGACAGAGTGGCAGGGGTTCTGTTTTAATCAGGGGAATGGAGGTTCGTTACAGAGGAGCCTTTGCAGTATTTTCAATGGGAATAAGGAAGGACAATGAGATGTTTTTGGCGGCTGAGAGGAGGATGATAAATGCAACAGGAAAGCTGGGGCAGGAGGAGCGGTCGAGAAAGGTAAACAGTCTTTTGGATGTACAGAGGGGAAAGGAAGGCATTTGGTATGTATAAGTAGAGAGGAGGTCTTGGGCTGGTGCGTTGTATGACTTGGAATGTGGTGTATTGATTAAAGGGAAAGGGTCGAGTCGTTTTGATAAACAGGGAATGATTTGTAGGAGAATGTGTATAAAAGTAGGTCAAGATTAAGGAGGATTATAATGTTTAATTGGTCTGGCTCGTTTTTGAATCAAGCGTTGGTCAGGGATATTTTATTTATTTCTCCTTTTAGGATGATTGGTTTAATTGTGAAAAGGGTAGGAGATGAGGTAAAATTATTAAAATACTGGTTACCTTTTTAGTTAAAGGATTCTTCTTGTTGAAGGATCTTTAATCTCTTTAAGCAATCATTATCCTTTGTACTTATTAATTATATTGAAGTGGTTGTTAACCTTGCTAA
>NW_017177430.1:0-809 GCF_001652005.2 Ceratina calcarata
AATTTATTTTGCAACCGAACTTTGCAGGATCATTCGTACCCTCAAGAACCGAACAAAATTAATACAGTGAAAAGAAAGGAAATTTATCGTTCAAAACATCATAGTAAATTTCTATATAAATATTTGCCGCGATAAAGAGCATTCTGTTCATCACTCAAGCCACATGAATTAATACCAAAACATCTGAGACGTAAACTAATTTCGTTCACATTTAACGCGACGTATCAACATCTGATATCATTTTTTACAGTGGTTAATTATTAATTATTGGTATGTGTAACGGATCTACATTTCTCCATCCCTCAGGGTTCATTACCGAACAGATGTTCTATTTTTTGTACACCAGAGAATCAGAACAGTAAATCCTCATCGAAATTTCAATTCGTGCATACGTTAAATCACCATCTGATAGACGACTTTTCTAATCGAACAATCATCGTTGTATTATTTCTGATATTTATTGAGTACAATTCGGTAAACTATAATAACGCAAAAATAGAAAGGGTGTTACATCAAAAAGCAAACCATTCATGTAATACATCTGCAGAGAACGTGTAGAAGAGATAATTTCATATTTCAGTGCGTATTCACTTAAATTTTCTTCTGGAAAACGAAACTTTGCATTATCCAAAAATCAGATAACAGGCAACTCGAAGCTTAACGAGAAATTTTAATCAGACTTGAAACTAATTTCAGAAATACAGAATACTAATTAAACTTGGCATCTTGTATTTTATAAAATGACTCATAGTTAACAGAGCACTTGTAATTCAATTTATAATCTCTAGCACACAAAATTATCTTTAGAC
>NW_017177431.1:0-809 GCF_001652005.2 Ceratina calcarata
GTTACTGATTTACTGATATTTGAGGATGGATGAGACCCACGTAGGTCCCAGAACTAAGTTAGATTAGGATATGTCACTGATTTACTGATTTACTGATACTTGAAGACGGGCGAGACCCACGTAGGTCCCACAACTAAGTTAGATTAGGATAGGTCACTGATTTACTGATTTACTGATACTTGAGGACAGGCGAGACCCACGTAGGTCCCACAACTAAGTTAGATTAGGATGGGTCACTGATGTACTGATGTACTGATACTTGAGGATGAATGAAACCCACGTAGGTCCCTCAATTGGGTTAGATTAGATTAGGTTACTAATTTACTGATACTTGAGGACGGACAAGACCCACGTAGGTCCCTCAACTAGCTTAGATTAGGGTAGGTCACTGATTGAAAAAGAAGGACNGCTGTAAATCAAGTGAAACATTGTCGGAATTGAGTTGTGGCACTCGAGGGGCCGACACCGCGGTCTGCCCGCAAACTACGTCTGCAGGGAGACGAACCACTTGCCCCTAGTTATACATACGCCCGGCGAACAGCCGCCTGGGATCGAAGCTATCGTCTCGAATCTCCAGAACGTCTCCGTTGGTACCCCCGATTAAACGGCCTGCCAACTTATTTAATAGTCCAGGTGTAATCGCCGATTTAACAGAACGATTAAGTCATTCGCCTCTTTCCCTAGTTACCAATCTAGTGACTCTAAACGCGACTAGAATTATTTTGAAAATAAATTTTTTGGGGATTTTCTAGTAATTTTTTTTTTTAGATTGAAGACGAAATGTGAAATAAAAATTAAGTCCCTAAATG
>NW_017177432.1:0-808 GCF_001652005.2 Ceratina calcarata
AGCCTCTCGGAGCGGACGCTAGGCGGCGTCGCCCGAGACGGCTTTCTCGCGGCCGCAATACGACGCGGCGAGACTTCCGGAGCTGACGCTAGGCGGCGTCGCCCGGGAGGCCTTCTCGCAACCGCAAATACCGCGCACACCTTAATAAGCGCACCGCGAACCGGTAATTAGCACCTTCGGTTACCGCGAGTAGAAAGCTGCGAGCACTTCAAAGTAGGTAACCAGGTCAACCGGTTGTGTGGGCGAGCCCATCGGTATAGGGATACGAGGCCTGACGCACTTAGCATTTAAGTGATTTTTGCGAAACCTCTGTTTGGGGGAAGGAACCTCTAATCGTGAGGACGTGCCTTCCACAAACAGTGGTCAACAGCTCTCGTCACTACGTATAGTGACAAGAGCGACTCGAGGCCACCCAGCTGCCATTACGCTAAGCCAATAGGGTGATAGAGTAACGGGTAGAGCCCGCTATCACGTAGGATAGCGGTGCCTACTAGAGCTACGGGCACAAGTACGATACGAACCGAGGAAGATCTGGCAGTGGCCAGATCCCGCGTCACGTAGAATAATCATATAGAGCCTAAGTTGGATTAAGTGCGCGCCAGAGTCAAAGCGTGACCCCGCCTTCTCCTTCGCGTAGTACGATAGATTTAGTTCGTAACGTAGAGTATAGCCCGCATAGTTATAGTTCGTGCTACCTTGTATCAGGGTGCGCATAATTTTTCCCTCGGCCGGAAAGTGGGGACGACGCGACCTTGGTGGGGACTGGTACTTGATGGGGGTATGCTAGGCATGGTCAGCGAAGGCACAT
>NW_017177433.1:0-808 GCF_001652005.2 Ceratina calcarata
TCTACAGATTGGCTAACAATTTTTGTTGTCGAGTCGTGTCGATCTTCCAAACTTGGGCAATTTTCGACAAAACGTGATGCCATAATTTTTTTGATTAGTATAATACATAAATTTGGAATTTTAAACACTTACTGCTGGCGTGGAAATAGTACTAGCCACCGGAGCCTGAGTAATTTGGCTAGCATCGTTGACAATACTGTTAGACAGAACCGAAGAGGTGGATACCACGCTCGTACTCGGCGAAGTTGTCATCGGTACGAGAGCGGAAGTTACTGGAATTGGAGATCTGTTCGCGGCTGGCGTGGCGACGTTTCCCAAAGAGGACGTCGACGCTGTGCTAAAGGCTGGACTCGCCGAAGTCGATGTACCAAACGCACTAATGCTGGTAGCTGGCGCGGGGGTGCTCATAACGATCGAGGTGGGTGTGTTCGTTCTCGGAAGAATAGGACTGATGTTGTTGGTTTTGTTCAATATCGGCGTGAGCCTGTGATTCGAAGCCAAAACTGGCGACGTCTCCCGCCAGCTGGGCCCGACGTGATTTAAATTGCTGAGATCCTCGTTCTTGTCATTATTGTTGTTATTATTGTTGTTGTTTAGACTTGGACCATTTTGTAGCGTCATCTCTTCCAAAGAATTGCTAGATGCTACTAAAAATAAATATAGCAATTATGATTAATAATTGAGAACATAATCACATGACCAATAAATTATTAGATTTGAATTAAAATCTTATCAAGCAATTGTAAATAAAATGAAGCTTAAATAGCAAATATAGAATGTACGTACCTGGCGGAGTATTATTAGCTAC
>NW_017177434.1:0-808 GCF_001652005.2 Ceratina calcarata
TCTATAAAGTTTCGCGACTAACAAATACGCGAGTCTTAAGCCGAAACGATACGAGTGAATGTAGGAACTGAGAATGTGAGAAGCGCGACGTAATATGTGATGAATCATTCCGATTATAGACTACGTTTTCTATCCAACTGCCCGAATAGAATAAGTGACAAGGAGAGAGTATGTATGAATGGAACGAACAAATTGTCAACTGTCTGAATGAAAGCTTAAACGTATGCATAAGGTCGTGAGAAACAATTGAAAAGTGTGACTGAAAGAAAAAATAATCGATGCCCGTAGAGCACCTGAAGATAACAAACAATCGTGAACTGCATGCTACTGTACAAATGGGATATTGTCTATACCCATATTCGAAGGATGCTATGAGATAAGGATAAGACTGACTTGACCAAGAAGAGCGGGAAAGAGCTGAACGTCTAAGCGCGAATCTACTCTCCATTCAACAGACTCGAATCACTGACAAAATAAAAGTTCTAAAGGAAACATACGAATGCGAATAAATAACATAGTATAAATCCATGAATAACAAGCAAAGAGTGAATTGAATGCGAGATAGACGAACGCGAAGATTGTTACTCTTGTTGAATGTAAGGGATAATTCTGTATAAATCTTTCGATAGTACACAATTGATGTGAACATCGAATCGTACGATCCAGATTCTTACGAGAACGTCCTAAGAACTACGATCATTAGTACGTTTCAACGGAACTAATCTGAATCTACGAGGGTATCACTCGTCGATTGATAAAACGAGTTTGTCGCTCGTTAAGAAAGACACCTCGAGCAGTACGCTCGTTG
>NW_017177435.1:0-808 GCF_001652005.2 Ceratina calcarata
ACCGCTCTTTGTATTGTTTTGCCTCCGGGACCTCCTATAGCAATCCCTGATTGCGGTCCATCGGGTTCTACACTTGGGTGCTGAATGGAAAAGAGCATTAAACTTTACTTTTCATTTCGTTACAGTGTACACGATGGCTGCTAAAACACGATATCGACATCCACGCATATACTGATTGTTTAAAAAGGGAATACGTTGATCTTTCAATCGCCCCTCCGATTTAAATTTAACCGTTCGGAATAATAATAATCTTGGGACCGTATTGAGGTCCCGCGAAAGTCACCGCGATTGAACTCGATCGACGAGTAATACCGAATCGAGTTCCCCGTGTCGAGTATTCCACCATGTGGAACCCAAGTGCTGGTGAATACATCACCATTGCGAGTGTGACCTGCCCGGTGGACTACGCGTCGGACGTTCAACCGTGCGGACCCCAATCGCTGGAGAGCACAGCATTTTAGTGTGGGATACACTGCGGCCTCGAGCGTTGGTGAATACAGCACCGTGCGAATGCGACCAGCACGGCGAAGGACATACTAAGTGGATTCGTGTGTCCGCGAACGTTCGACCGACGGCTGTTTCCTCTGGTCCAGTTATAAGACATTTGTGAAGAAGCAGCCTCTGCATTCGCGTACCTTCCGAATACGGGACATGATTAAGTCAGGTAATCCTGCAATTTCAGCTGCAGCTCATTACTTAACGGGTCTCAGCCCGGCCGATAGAATTCGGTACCGTCTAGCGCTGCGACTTGAGGTCCTACAGAGGCCTCCACCCTTACACAGTGCAACGAGGCGGTGAGCCAGAGCAG
>NW_017177436.1:0-808 GCF_001652005.2 Ceratina calcarata
CACTTGTACTACCTGTATAGTAGTATTCAGAATTTTTCATACATTAGTGTTAGGGATGGCTGCCTTGGAATCGAAGGATGAGAATCGGGTTTATTCAAATAATAACTCGAAAGTTTTCCCGAGAAAACCAAACCACTGGTTATTCAAGAATCAAAGGAAAGATGTACAGTATGGAGAGAATCGCCTTGCTTTGTGGGACTTGGTGCCTGACACCGGATTCTTTAACAATGGATCTCTGTAAATCGAGAAAACACGAATTATCAGTTTCGCATGTGTACACGTACTTCAAATCAGTGAAATAAATAAATCAGTTCATATTCGCTTAGCATGGACTGTAGTTTGATTGTCAATACGAGAAGAGAACAACTCTTTTTCTTGTGCCGAATGCGTATCAATGAACTGTACCTCAAAAATTTCCTTGGCGAAGAATGGTGTATAGATCAAAGCAACAAAGAAGGGTACTACAAGCATTACCACTAACATAGGTACCCAAGGGACTCTGGAGGATGTATACTATTGTCCAAATGGACCATACAATTTACTTTCAATCCGAAAAATTCAGCAGGCAGAAATGACCATAACATTTGACGAACTAGGAGTAAAGATACGTAAGAAAGGTAGTACCATAATATCAGGTAAGCCCTTGAACAGTTTAACTGGAACTGAATTTATACTTAATATGAATTATAGAAAATATGTTGTTCAAGTAACTAGTGCTGAAGAAAATGATTATGTATTATGGCATCAGCGTTCAAGTCATATGGGGAAAAATAAATTCTTAGAGTTAAAGAATAATGAAATGTTAAAC